>NW_027637910.1:0-198982 GCF_951216825.1 Electrona antarctica | reverse complement strand
CCTTTTTTTCAAATCCTCCGAAACCGTGAAAAATGCCACCCTGTAGCATGTGCTCCGAGACCATGGACTATAGCCTGTCGCTTTTCAGTGATTTTCACCTTTTTTTCAAATCCTCCGAAACCGTGAAAAATGCCACCCTGTAGCATGTGCTCCGAGACCATGGACTATAGCCTGTCGGCTTTTCAGTGATTTTCACCTTTTTTTCAAATCCTCCGAAACCGTGAAAAATGCCACCCTGTAGCATGTGCTCCGAGACCATGGACTATAGCCTGTCGCTTTTCAGTGATTTTCACCTTTTTTCAAATCCTCCCGAAACCGTGAAAAATGCCACCCCTGTAGCATGTGCTCCGAGACCATGGACTATAGCCTGTCGCTTTTCAGTGATTTTCACCTTTTTTTCAAATCCTCCGAAACCGTGAAAAATGCCACCCTGTAGCATGTGCTCCGAGACCATGGACTATAGCCTGTCGCTTTTCAGTGATTTTCACCTTTTTTTCAAATCCTCCGAAACCGTGAAAAATGCCACCCTGTAGCATGTGCTCCGAGACCATGGGACTATAGCCTGTCGCTTTTCAGTGATTTTCACCTTTTTTTCAAATCATCCGAAACCGTGAAAAATTGCACCCTGTAGCATGTGCTCCGAGACCATGGACTATAGCCTGTCGCTTTTCAGTGATTTTCACCTTTTTTTCAAATCCTCCGAAACCGTGAAAAATGCCACCCTGTAGCATGTGCTCCGAGACCATGGACTATAGCCTGTCGCTTTTCAGTGATTTTCACCTTTTTTTCAAATCATCCGAAACCGTGAAAAATGCCACCCTGTAGCATGTGCTCCGAGACCATGGACTATAGCCTGTCGCTTTTCAGTGATTTTCACCTTTTTTTCAAATCCTCCGAAACCGTGAAAAATGCCACCCTGTAGCATGTGCTCCGAGACCATGGACTATAGCCTGTCGCTTTTCAGTGATTTTCACCTTTTTTTCAAATCCTCCGAAACCGTGAAAAATGCCACCCTGTAGCATGTGCTCCGAGACCATGGACTATAGCCTGTCGCTTTTCAGTGATTTTCACCTTTTTTTCAAATCCTCCGAAACCGTGAAAAATGCCACCCTGTAGCATGTGCTCCGAGACCATGGACTATAGCCTGTCGCTTTTCAGTGATTTTCACCTTTTTTTCAAATCCTCCGAAACCGTGAAAAATGCCACCCTGTAGCATGTGCTCCGAGACCATGGACTATAGCCTGTCGCTTTTCAGTGATTTTCACCTTTTTTTCAAATCCTCCGAAACCGTGAAAAATGCCACCCTGTAGCATGTGCTCCGAGACCATGGACTATAGCCTGTCGCTTTTCAGTGATTTTCACCTTTTTTTCAAATCCTCCGAAACCGTGAAAAATGCCACCCTGTAGCATGTGCTCCGAGACCATGGACTATAGCCTGTCGCTTTTCAGTGATTTTCACCTTTTTTTCAAATCCTCCGAAACCGTGAAAAATGCCACCCTGTAGCATGTGCTCCGAGACCATGGACTATAGCCTGTCGCTTTTCAGTGATTTTCACCTTTTTTTCAAATCCTCCGAAACCGTGAAAAATGCCACCCTGTAGCATGTGCTCCGAGACCATGGACTATAGCCTGTCGCTTTTCAGTGATTTTCACCTTTTTTTCAAATCCTCCGAAACCGTGAAAAATGCCACCCTGTAGCATGTGCTCCGAGACCATGGACTATAGCCTGTCGCTTTTCAGTGATTTCACCTTTTTTCAAATCCTCCGAAACCGTGAAAAATGCCACCCTGTAGCATGTGCTCCGAGACCATGGACTATAGCCTGTCGCTTTTCAGTGATTTTCACCTTTTTTTCAAATCCTCCGAAACCGTGAAAAATGCCACCCTGTAGCATGTGCTCCGAGACCATGGACTATAGCCTGTCGCTTTTCAGTGATTTTCACCTTTTTTTCAAATCCTCCGAAACCGTGAAAAATGCCACCCTGTAGCATGTGCTCCCGAGACCATGGACTATAGCCTGTCGCTTTTCAGTGATTTTCACCTTTTTTTCAAATCCTCCGAAACCGTGAAAAATGCCACCCTGTAGCATGTGCTCCGAGACCATGGACTATAGCCTGTCGCTTTTCAGTGATTTTCACCTTTTTTTCAAATCCTCCGAAACCGTGAAAAATGCCACCCTGTAGCATGTGCTCCGAGACCATGGACTATAGCCTGTCGCTTTTCAGTGATTTTCACCTTTTTTTCAAATCCTCCGAAACCGTGAAAAATGCCACCCTGTAGCATGTGCTCCGAGACCATGGACTATAGCCTGTCGCTTTTCAGTGATTTTCACCTTTTTTTCAAATCCTCCGAAACCGTGAAAAAATGCCACCCTGTAGCATGTGCTCCGAGACCATGGACTATAGCCTGTCGCTTTTCAGTGATTTTCACCTTTTTTTCAAATCCTCCGAAACCGTGAAAAATGCCACCCTGTAGCATGTGCTCCGAGACCATGGACTATAGCCTGTCGCTTTTCAGTGATTTTCACCTTTTTTTCAAATCCTCCGAAACCGTAAAAATGCCACCCTGTAGCATGTGCTCCGAGACCATGGACTATAGCCTGTCGCTTTTCAGTGATTTTCACCTTTTTTTCAAATCCTCCGAAACCGTGAAAAATGCCACCCTGTAGCGTGTGCTCCGAGACCATGGACTATAGCCTGTCGCTTTTCAGTGATTTTCACCTTTTTTTCAATCCTCCGAAACCGTGAAAAATGCCACCCTGTAGCGTGTGCTCCGAGACCATGGACTATAGCCTGTCGCTTTTCAGTGATTTTCACCTTTTTTTCAAATCCTCCGAAACCGTGAAAAATGCCACCCTGTAGCGTGTGCTCCGAGACCATGGACTATAGCCTGTCGCTTTTCAGTGATTTTCACCTTTTTTTCAAATCCTCCGAAACCGTGAAAAATGCCACCCTGTAGCGTGTGCTCCGAGACCATGGACTATAGCCTGTCGCTTTTCAGTGATTTTCACCTTTTTTTCAAATCCTCCGAAACCGTGAAAAATGCCACCCTGTAGCATGTGCTCCGAGACCATGGACTATAGCCTGTCGCTTTTCAGTGATTTTCACCTTTTTTTCAAATCCTCCGAAACCGTGAAAAATGCCACCCTGTAGCATGTGCTCCGAGACCATGGACTATAGCCTGTCGCTTTTCAGTGATTTTCACCTTTTTTTCAAATCCTCCGAAACCGTGAAAAATGCCACCCTGTAGCATGTGCTCCGAGACCATGGACTATAGCCTGTCGCTTTTCAGTGATTTTCACCTTTTTTTCAAATCCTCCGAAACCGTGAAAAATGCCACCCTGTAGCATGTGCTCCGAGACCATGGACTATAGCCTGTCGCTTTTCAGTGATTTTCACCTTTTTTTCAAATCCTCCGAAACCGTGAAAAATGCCACCCTGTAGCATGTGCTCCGAGACCATGGACTATAGCCTGTCGCTTTTCAGTGATTTTCATCTATTTTTCAAATCCTCCGAAACCGTGAAAAATGCCACCCTGTAGCGTGTGCTCCGAGACCATGGACTATTGCCTGTCGCTTTTCAGTGATTTTCACCTTTTTTCAAATCCTCCGAAACCGTGAAAAATGCCACCCTGTAGCGTGTGCTCCGAGACCATGGACTATAGCCTGTCGCTTTTCAGTGATTTTCACCTTTTTTTCAAATCCTCCGAAACCGTGAAAAATGCCACCCTGTAGCGTGTGCTCCGAGACCATGGACTATAGCCTGTCGCTTTTCAGTGATTTTCACCTTTTTTTCAAATCCTCCGAAACCGTGAAAAATGCCACCCTGTAGCATGTGCTCCGAGACCATGGACTATAGCCTGTCGCTTTTCAGTGATTTACATCTTTTTTTCAAATCCTCCGAAACCGTGAAAAATGGCACCCTGTAGCATGTGCTCCGAGACCATGGACTATAGCCTGTCGCTTTTCAGTGATTTTCACCTTTTTTTCAAATCCTCCGAAACCGTGAAAAATGCCACCCTGTAGCGTGTGCTCCGAGACCATGGACTATAGCCTGTCGCTTTTCAGTGATTTTTCACCTTTTTTTCAAATCCTCCGAAACCGTGAAAAATGGCACCCTGTAGCATGTGCTCCGAGACCATGGACTATAGCCTGTCGCTTTTCAGTGATTTTCACCTTTTTTTCAAATCCTCCGAAACCGTGAAAAATGCCACCCTGTAGCATGTGCTCCGAGACCATGGACTATAGCCTGTCGCTTTTCAGTGATTTTCACCTTTTTTTCAAATCCTCCGAAACCGTGAAAAATGCCACCCTGTAGCATGTGCTCCGAGACCATGGACTATAGCCTGTCGCTTTTCAGTGATTTTCACCTTTTTTTCAAATCCTCCGAAACCGTGAAAAATGCCACCCTGTAGCATGTGCTCCAAGACCATGGACTATAGCCTGTCGCTTTTCAGTGATTTTCACCTTTTTTTCAAATCCTCCGAAACCGTGAAAAATATGGCACCCTGTAGCATGTGCTCCGAGACCATGGACTATAGCCTGTCGCTTTTCAGTGATTTTCACCTTTTTTTCAAATCCTCCGAAACCGTGAAAAATGCCACCCTGTAGCATGTGCTCCGAGACCATGGACTATAGCATGTCGCTTTTCAGTGATTTTCACCTTTTTTTTCAAATCCTCCGAAACCGTGAAAAATGCCACCCTGTAGCATGTGCCATTTCAGTGATTTTCACCTTTTTTTCAAATCCTCCGAAACCGTGAAAAATGCCACCCTGTAGCGTGTGCTCCGAGACCATGGACTATAGCCTGTCGCTTTTCAGTGATTTTCACCTTTTTTTTCGAATCCTCCGAAACCGTGAAAAATGCCACCCTGTAGCATGTGCTCCGAGACCATGGACTATAGCCTGTCGCTTTTCAGTGATTTTCACCTTTTTTTCAAATCCTCCGAAACCGTGAAAAATTGCACCCTGTAGCATGTGCTCCGAGACCATGGACTATAGCCTGTCGCTTTTCAGTGATTTTCAAAATGTTTTCAAATCCTCCGAAACCGTGAAAAATGCCACCCTGTAGCATGTGCTCCGAGACCATGGACTAAAGCCTGTCGCTTTTCAGTGATTTTCACCTTTTTTTCAAATCCTCCGAAACCGTGAAAAATGCCACCCTGTAGCATGTGCTCCGAGACCATGGATTATAGCCTGTCGCTTTTCAGTGATTTTCACCTTTTTTTCAAATCCTCCGAAACCGTGAAAAAGGCCACCCTGTAGCATGTGCTCCGAGACCATGGACTATAGCCTGTCGCTTTTCAGTGATTTACATATTTTTTTCAAATCCTCCGAAACCGTGAAAAATGGCACCCTGTAGCATGTGCTCCGAGACCATGGACTATAGCCTGTCGCTTTTCAGTGATTTTCACCTTTTTTTAAATCCTCCGAAACCGTGAAAAATGCCACCCTGTAGTGTGTGCTCCGAGACCATGGACTATAGCCTGTCGCTTTTCAGTGATTTTCACCTTTTTTTCAAATCCTCCGAAACCGTGAAAAATGCCACCCTCCGAAACCGTGAAAAATGGCACCCTGTAGCATGTGCTCCGAGACCATGGACTATAGCCTGTCGCTTTTCAGTGATTTTGACCTTTTTTTCAAATCCTCTGAAACCGTGAAAAATGCCACCCTGTAGCATGTGCTCCGAGACCATGGACTATAGCCTGTCGCTTTTCAGTGATTTTCACCTTTTTTTCAAATCCTCCGAAACCGTGAAAAATGCCACCCTGTAGCATGTGCTCCGAGACCATGGACTATAGCCTGTCGCTTTTCAGTGATTTTCACCTTTTTTTCAAATCCTCCGAAACCGTGACAAATGCCACCCTGTAGCGTGTGCTCCGAGACCATGGACTATAGCCTGTCGCTTTTCAGTGATTTTCACCTTTTTTTCAAATCCTCCGAAACCGTGAAAAATGCCACCCTGTAGCGTGTGCTCCGAGACCATGGACTATAGCCTGTCGCTTTTCAGTGATTTTCACCTTTTTTTCAAATCCTCCGAAACCGTGAAAAATGCCACCCTGTAGCGTGTGCTCCGAGACCATGGACTATAGCCTGTCGCTTTTCAGTGATTTACATCATTTTTTCAAATCCTCCGAAACCGTGAAAAATGGCACCCTGTAGCATGTGCTCCGAGACCATGGACTATAGCCTGTCGCTTTTCAGTGATTTTCACCTTTTTTTCAAATCCTCCGAAACCGTGAAAAATGCCACCCTGTAGCATGTGCTCCAAGACCATGGACTATAGCCTGTCGCTTTTCAGTGATTTTCACCTTTTTTTCAAATCCTCCGAAACCGTGAAAAATATGGCACCCTGTAGCATGTGCTCCGAGACCATGGACTATAGCCTGTCGCTTTTCAGTGATTTTCACCTTTTTTTCAAATCCTCCGAAACCGTGAAAAATGCCACCCTGTAGCATGTGCTCCGAGACCATGGACTATAGCCTGTCGCTTTTCAGTGATTTTCACCTTTTTTTCAAATCCTCCGAAACCGTGACAAATGCCACCCTGTAGCGTGTGCTCCGAGACCATGGACTATAGCCTGTCGCTTTTCAGTGATTTTCACCTTTTTTTCAAATCCTCCGAAACCGTGAAAAATGCCACCCTGTAGCGTGTGCTCCGAGACCATGGACTATAGCCTGTCGCTTTTCAGTGATTTTCACCTTTTTTTCAAATCCTCCGAAACCGTGAAAAATGCCACCCTGTAGCGTGTGCTCCGAGACCATGGACTATAGCCTGTCGCTTTTCAGTGATTTACATCATTTTTTCAAATCCTCCGAAACCGTGAAAAATGGCACCCTGTAGCATGTGCTCCGAGACCATGGACTATAGCCTGTCGCTTTTCAGTGATTTTCACCTTTTTTTCAAATCCTCCGAAACCGTGAAAAATGCCACCCTGTAGCATGTGCTCCAAGACCATGGACTATAGCCTGTCGCTTTTCAGTGATTTTCACCTTTTTTTCAAATCCTCCGAAACCGTGAAAAATATGGCACCCTGTAGCATGTGCTCCGAGACCATGGACTATAGCCTGTCGCTTTTCAGTGATTTTCACCTTTTTTTCAAATCCTCCGAAACCGTGAAAAATGCCACACTGTAGCATGTGCTCCGAGACCATGGACTATAGACTGTCGCTTTTCAGTGATTTTCACATTTTTTTCAAATCCTCCGAAACCGTGAAAAATGCCACCCTGTAGCATGTGCTCCGAGACCATGGACTATAGCCTGTCGCTTTTCAGTGATTTTCACCTTTTTTTCAAATCCTCCGAAACCGTAAAAAATGCCACCCTGTAGCATGTGCTCCGAGACCATGGACTATAGCCTGTCGCTTTTCAGTGATTTTCACCTTTTTTTCAAATCCTCCGAAACCGTGAAAAATGCCACCCTGTAGCATGTGCTCCGAGACCATGGACTATAGCATGTCGCTTTTCAGTGATTTTCACCTTTTTTTTAAATCCTCCGAAACCGTGAAAAATGCCACCCTGTAGTGTGTGCTCCGAGACCATGGACTATAGCCTGTCGCTTTTCAGTGATTTTCACCTTTTTTTCAAATCCTCCGAAACCGTGAAAAATGCCACCCTCCGAAACCGTGAAAAATGGCACCCTGTAGCATGTGCTCCGAGACCATGGACTATAGCCTGTCGCTTTTCAGTGATTTTCACCTTTTTTTCAAATCCTCCGAAACCGTGAAAAATGCCACCCTGTAGCATGTGCTCCGAGACCATGGACTATAGCCTGTCGCTTTTCAGTGATTTTCAAAATGTTTTCAAATCCTCCGAAACCGTGAAAAATGCCACCCTGTAGCATGTGCTCCGAGACCATGGACTAAAGCCTGTCGCTTTTCAGTGATTTTCACATTTTTTTCAAATCCTCCGAAACCGTGAAAAATGCCACCCTGTAGCATGTGCTCCGAGACCATGGATTATAGCCTGTCGCTTTTCAGTGATTTTCACCTTTTTTTCAAATCCTCCGAAACCGTGAAAAATGCCACCCTGTAGCATGTGCTCCGAGACCATGGACTATAGCCTGTCGCTTTTCAGTGATTTTCACCTTTTTTTCAAATCCTCCGAAACCGTGAAAAATGCCACCCTGTAGCATGTGCTCCGAGACCATGGACTATAGCCTGTCGCTTTTCAGTGATTTACATCTTTTTTTCAAATCCTCCGAAACCGTGAAAAATGGCACCCTGTAGCATGTGCTCCGAGACCATGGACTATAGCCTGTCGCTTTTCAGTGATTTTCACCTTTTTTTTAAATCCTCCGAAACCGTGAAAAATGCCACCCTGTAGCGTCTGCTCCGAGACCATGGACTATAGCCTGTCGCTTTTCAGTGATTTTCACCTTTTTTTCAAATCCTCCGAAACCGTGAAAAATGGCACCCTGTAGCATTTGCTCCGAGACCATGGACTATAGCCTGTCGCTTTTCAGTGATTTTCACCTTTTTTTCAAATCCTCCGAAACCGTGAAAAATGCCACCCTCCGAAACCGTGAAAAATGGCACCCTGTAGCATGTGCTCCGAGACCATGGACTATAGCCTGTCGCTTTTCAGTGATTTTCACCTTTTTTTCAAATCCTCCGAAACCGTGAAAAATGCCACCCTGTAGCATGTGCTCCAAGACCATGGACTATAGCCTGTCGCTTTTCAGTGATTTTCACCTTTTTTTCAAATCCTCCGAAACCGTGAAAAATATGGCACCCTGTAGCATGTGCTCCGAGACCATGGACTATAGCCTGTCGCTTTTCAGTGATTTTCACCTTTTTTTCAAATCCTCCGAAACCGTGAAAAATGCCACCCTGTAGCATGTGCTCCGAGACCATGGACTATAGCATGTCGCTTTTCAGTGATTTTCACCTTTTTTTCAAATCCTCCGAAACCGTGAAAAATGCCACCCTGTAGCATGTGCCATTTCAGTGATTTTCACCTTTTTTTCAAATCCTCCGAAACCGTGAAAAATGCCACCCTGTAGCGTGTGCTCCGAGACCATGGACTATAGCCTGTCGCTTTTCAGTGATTTTCACCTTTTTTTTTCGAATCCTCCGAAACCGTGAAAAATGCCACCCTGTAGCATGTGCTCCGAGACCATGGACTATAGCCTGTCGCTTTTCAGTGATTTTCACCTTTTTTTCAAATCCTCCGAAACCGTGAAAAATTGCACCCTGTAGCATGTGCTCCGAGACCATGGACTATAGCCTGTCGCTTTTCAGTGATTTTCAAAATGTTTTCAAATCCTCCGAAACCGTGAAAAATGCCACCCTGTAGCATGTGCTCCGAGACCATGGACTAAAGCCTGTCGCTTTTCAGTGATTTTCACCTTTTTTTCAAATCCTCCGAAACCGTGAAAAATGCCACCCTGTAGCATGTGCTCCGAGACCATGGATTATAGCCTGTCGCTTTTCAGTGATTTTCACCTTTTTTTCAAATCCTCCGAAACCGTGAAAAAGGCCACCCTGTAGCATGTGCTCCGAGACCATGGACTATAGCCTGTCGCTTTTCAGTGATTTACATATTTTTTTCAAATCCTCCGAAACCGTGAAAAATGGCACCCTGTAGCATGTGCTCCGAGACCATGGACTATAGCCTGTCGCTTTTCAGTGATTTTCACCTTTTTTTTAAATCCTCCGAAACCGTGAAAAATGCCACCCTGTAGTGTGTGCTCCGAGACCATGGACTATAGCCTGTCGCTTTTCAGTGATTTTCACCTTTTTTTCAAATCCTCCGAAACCGTGAAAAATGCCACCCTCCGAAACCGTGAAAAATGGCACCCTGTAGCATGTGCTCCGAGACCATGGACTATAGCCTGTCGCTTTTCAGTGATTTTGACCTTTTTTTCAAATCCTCTGAAACCGTGAAAAATGCCACCCTGTAGCATGTGCTCCGAGACCATGGACTATAGCCTGTCGCTTTTCAGTGATTTTCACCTTTTTTTCAAATCCTCCGAAACCGTGAAAAATGCCACCCTGTAGCATGTGCTCCGAGACCATGGACTATAGCCTGTCGCTTTTCAGTGATTTTCACCTTTTTTTCAAATCCTCCGAAACCGTGACAAATGCCACCCTGTAGCGTGTGCTCCGAGACCATGGACTATAGCCTGTCGCTTTTCAGTGATTTTCACCTTTTTTTCAAATCCTCCGAAACCGTGAAAAATGCCACCCTGTAGCGTGTGCTCCGAGACCATGGACTATAGCCTGTCGCTTTTCAGTGATTTTCACCTTTTTTTCAAATCCTCCGAAACCGTGAAAAATGCCACCCTGTAGCGTGTGCTCCGAGACCATGGACTATAGCCTGTCGCTTTTCAGTGATTTACATCATTTTTTCAAATCCTCCGAAACCGTGAAAAATGGCACCCTGTAGCATGTGCTCCGAGACCATGGACTATAGCCTGTCGCTTTTCAGTGATTTTCACCTTTTTTTCAAATCCTCCGAAACCGTGAAAAATGCCACCCTGTAGCATGTGCTCCAAGACCATGGACTATAGCCTGTCGCTTTTCAGTGATTTTCACCTTTTTTTCAAATCCTCCGAAACCGTGAAAAATATGGCACCCTGTAGCATGTGCTCCGAGACCATGGACTATAGCCTGTCGCTTTTCAGTGATTTTCACCTTTTTTTCAAATCCTCCGAAACCGTGAAAAATGCCACCCTGTAGCATGTGCTCCGAGACCATGGACTATAGCCTGTCGCTTTTCAGTGATTTTCACCTTTTTTTCAAATCCTCCGAAACCGTGACAAATGCCACCCTGTAGCGTGTGCTCCGAGACCATGGACTATAGCCTGTCGCTTTTCAGTGATTTTCACCTTTTTTTCAAATCCTCCGAAACCGTGAAAAATGCCACCCTGTAGCGTGTGCTCCGAGACCATGGACTATAGCCTGTCGCTTTTCAGTGATTTTCACCTTTTTTTCAAATCCTCCGAAACCGTGAAAAATGCCACCCTGTAGCGTGTGCTCCGAGACCATGGACTATAGCCTGTCGCTTTTCAGTGATTTACATAATTTTTTCAAATCCTCCGAAACCGTGAAAAATGGCACCCTGTAGCATGTGCTCCGAGACCATGGACTATAGCCTGTCGCTTTTCAGTGATTTTCACCTTTTTTTCAAATCCTCCGAAACCGTGAAAAATGCCACCCTGTAGCATGTGCTCCAAGACCATGGACTATAGCCTGTCGCTTTTCAGTGATTTTCACCTTTTTTTCAAATCCTCCGAAACCGTGAAAAATATGGCACCCTGTAGCATGTGCTCCGAGACCATGGACTATAGCCTGTCGCTTTTCAGTGATTTTCACCTTTTTTTCAAATCCTCCGAAACCGTGAAAAATGCCACACTGTAGCATGTGCTCCGAGACCATGGACTATAGACTGTCGCTTTTCAGTGATTTTCACATTTTTTTCAAATCCTCCGAAACCGTGAAAAATGCCACCCTGTAGCATGTGCTCCGAGACCATGGACTATAGCCTGTCGCTTTTCAGTGATTTTCACCTTTTTTTCAAATCCTCCGAAACCGTAAAAAATGCCACCCTGTAGCATGTGCTCCGAGACCATGGACTATAGCCTGTCGCTTTTCAGTGATTTTCACCTTTTTTTCAAATCCTCCGAAACCGTGAAAAATGCCACCCTGTAGCATGTGCTCCGAGACCATGGACTATAGCATGTCGCTTTTCAGTGATTTTCACCTTTTTTTTAAATCCTCCGAAACCGTGAAAAATGCCACCCTGTAGTGTGTGCTCCGAGACCATGGACTATAGCCTGTCGCTTTTCAGTGATTTTCACCTTTTTTTCAAATCCTCCGAAACCGTGAAAAATGCCACCCTCCGAAACCGTGAAAAATGGCACCCTGTAGCATGTGCTCCGAGACCATGGACTATAGCCTGTCGCTTTTCAGTGATTTTCACCTTTTTTTCAAATCCTCCGAAACCGTGAAAAATGCCACCCTGTAGCATGTGCTCCGAGACCATGGACTATAGCCTGTCGCTTTTCAGTGATTTTCAAAATGTTTTCAAATCCTCCGAAACCGTGAAAAATGCCACCCTGTAGCATGTGCTCCGAGACCATGGACTAAAGCCTGTCGCTTTTCAGTGATTTTCACATTTTTTTCAAATCCTCCGAAACCGTGAAAAATGCCACCCTGTAGCATGTGCTCCGAGACCATGGATTATAGCCTGTCGCTTTTCAGTGATTTTCACCTTTTTTTCAAATCCTCCGAAACCGTGAAAAATGCCACCCTGTAGCATGTGCTCCGAGACCATGGACTATAGCCTGTCGCTTTTCAGTGATTTTCACCTTTTTTTCAAATCCTCCGAAACCGTGAAAAATGCCACCCTGTAGCATGTGCTCCGAGACCATGGACTATAGCCTGTCGCTTTTCAGTGATTTACATCTTTTTTTCAAATCCTCCGAAACCGTGAAAAATGGCACCCTGTAGCATGTGCTCCGAGACCATGGACTATAGCCTGTCGCTTTTCAGTGATTTTCACCTTTTTTTTAAATCCTCCGAAACCGTGAAAAATGCCACCCTGTAGCGTCTGCTCCGAGACCATGGACTATAGCCTGTCGCTTTTCAGTGATTTTCACCTTTTTTTCAAATCCTCCGAAACCGTGAAAAATGGCACCCTGTAGCATGTGCTCCGAGACCATGGACTATAGCCTGTCGCTTTTCAGTGATTTTCACCTTTTTTTCAAATCCTCCGAAACCGTGAAAAATGCCACCCTCCGAAACCGTGAAAAATGGCACCCTGTAGCATGTGCTCCGAGACCATGGACTATAGCCTGTCGCTTTTCAGTGATTTTGACCTTTTTTTCAAATCCTCTGAAACCGTGAAAAATGCCACCCTGTAGCATGTGCTCCGAGACCATGGACTATAGCCTGTCGCTTTTCAGTGATTTTCACCTTTTTTTCAAATCCTCCGAAACCGTGAAAAATGCCACCCTGTAGCATGTGCTCCGAGACCATGGACTATAGCCTGTCGCTTTTCAGTGATTTTCACCTTTTTTTCAAATCCTCCGAAACCGTGACAAATGCCACCCTGTAGCGTGTGCTCCGAGACCATGGACTATAGCCTGTCGCTTTTCAGTGATTTTCACCTTTTTTTCAAATCCTCCGAAACCGTGAAAAATGCCACCCTGTAGCGTGTGCTCCGAGACCATGGACTATAGCCTGTCGCTTTTCAGTGATTTTCACCTTTTTTTCAAATCCTCCGAAACCGTGAAAAATGCCACCCTGTAGCGTGTGCTCCGAGACCATGGACTATAGCCTGTCGCTTTTCAGTGATTTACATCATTTTTTCAAATCCTCCGAAACCGTGAAAAATGGCACCCTGTAGCATGTGCTCCGAGACCATGGACTATAGCCTGTCGCTTTTCAGTGATTTTCACCTTTTTTTCAAATCCTCCGAAACCGTGAAAAATGCCACCCTGTAGCATGTGCTCCGAGACCATGGACTATAGCCTGTCGCTTTTCAGTGATTTTCACCTTTTTTTCAAATCCTCCGAAACCGTGAAAAATATGGCACCCTGTAGCATGTGCTCCGAGACCATGGACTATAGCCTGTCGCTTTTCAGTGATTTTCACCTTTTTTTCAAATCCTCCGAAACCGTGAAAAATGCCACACTGTAGCATGTGCTCCGAGACCATGGACTATAGACTGTCGCTTTTCAGTGATTTTCACATTTTTTTCAAATCCTCCGAAACCGTGAAATATGCCACCCTGTAGCATGTGCTCCGAGACCATGGACTATAGCCTGTCGCTTTTCAGTGATTTTCACCTTTTTTTCAAATCCTCCGAAACCGTAAAAAATGCCACCCTGTAGCATGTGCTCCGAGACCATGGACTATAGCCTGTCGCTTTTCAGTGATTTTCACCTTTTTTTAAATCCTCCGAAACCGTGAAAAATGCCACCCTGTAGCATGTGCTCCGAGACCATGGACTATAGCATGTCGCTTTTCAGTGATTTTCACCTTTTTTTCAAATCCTCCGAAACCGTGAAAAATGCCACCCTGTAGCATGTGCCATTTCAGTGATTTTCACCTTTTTTTCAAATCCTCCGAAACCGTGAAAAATGCCACCCTGTAGCGTGTGCTCCGAGACCATGGACTATAGCCTGTCGCTTTTCAGTGATTTTCACCTTTTTTTTCGAATCCTCCGAAACCGTGAAAAATGCCACCCTGTAGCATGTGCTCCGAGACCATGGACTATAGCCTGTCGCTTTTCAGTGATTTTCACCTTTTTTTCAAATCCTCCGAAACCGTGAAAAATTGCACCCTGTAGCATGTGCTCCGAGACCATGGACTATAGCCTGTCGCTTTTCAGTGATTTTCAAAATGTTTTCAAATCCTCCGAAACCGTGAAAAATGCCACCCTGTAGCATGTGCTCCGAGACCATGGACTAAAGCCTGTCGCTTTTCAGTGATTTTCACCTTTTTTTCAAATCCTCCGAAACCGTGAAAAATGCCACCCTGTAGCATGTGCTCCGAGACCATGGATTATAGCCTGTCGCTTTTCAGTGATTTTCACCTTTTTTTCAAATCCTCCGAAACCGTGAAAAAGGCCACCCTGTAGCATGTGCTCCGAGACCATGGACTATAGCCTGTCGCTTTTCAGTGATTTACATATTTTTTTCAAATCCTCCGAAACCGTGAAAAATGGCACCCTGTAGCATGTGCTCCGAGACCATGGACTATAGCCTGTCGCTTTTCAGTGATTTTCACCTTTTTTTTAAATCCTCCGAAACCGTGAAAAATGCCACCCTGTAGTGTGTGCTCCGAGACCATGGACTATAGCCTGTCGCTTTTCAGTGATTTTCACCTTTTTTTCAAATCCTCCGAAACCGTGAAAAATGCCACCCTCCGAAACCGTGAAAAATGGCACCCTGTAGCATGTGCTCCGAGACCATGGACTATAGCCTGTCGCTTTTCAGTGATTTTGACCTTTTTTTCAAATCCTCTGAAACCGTGAAAAATGCCACCCTGTAGCATGTGCTCCGAGACCATGGACTATAGCCTGTCGCTTTTCAGTGATTTTCACCTTTTTTTCAAATCCTCCGAAACCGTGAAAAATGCCACCCTGTAGCATGTGCTCCGAGACCATGGACTATAGCCTGTCGCTTTTCAGTGATTTTCACCTTTTTTTCAAATCCTCCGAAACCGTGACAAATGCCACCCTGTAGCGTGTGCTCCGAGACCATGGACTATAGCCTGTCGCTTTTCAGTGATTTTCACCTTTTTTTCAAATCCTCCGAAACCGTGAAAAATGCCACCCTGTAGCGTGTGCTCCGAGACCATGGACTATAGCCTGTCGCTTTTCAGTGATTTTCACCTTTTTTTCAAATCCTCCGAAACCGTGAAAAATGCCACCCTGTAGCGTGTGCTCCGAGACCATGGACTATAGCCTGTCGCTTTTCAGTGATTTACATCATTTTTTCAAATCCTCCGAAACCGTGAAAAATGGCACCCTGTAGCATGTGCTCCGAGACCATGGACTATAGCCTGTCGCTTTTCAGTGATTTTCACCTTTTTTTCAAATCCTCCGAAACCGTGAAAAATGCCACCCTGTAGCATGTGCTCCGAGACCATGGACTATAGCCTGTCGCTTTTCAGTGATTTTCACCTTTTTTTCAAATCCTCCGAAACCGTGAAAAATGCCACCCTGTAGCATGTGCTCCGAGACCATGGACTATAGCCTGTCGCTTTTCAGTGATTTTCACCTTTTTTTCAAATCCTCCGAAACCGTGACAAATGCCACCCTGTAGCGTGTGCTCCGAGACCATGGACTATAGCCTGTCGCTTTTCAGTGATTTTCACCTTTTTTTCAAATCCTCCGAAACCGTGAAAAATGCCACCCTGTAGCGTGTGCTCCGAGACCATGGACTATAGCCTGTCGCTTTTCAGTGATTTTCACCTTTTTTTCAAATCCTCCGAAACCGTGAAAAATGCCACCCTGTAGCGTGTGCTCCGAGACCATGGACTATAGCCTGTCGCTTTTCAGTGATTTACATCATTTTTTCAAATCCTCCGAAACCGTGAAAAATGGCACCCTGTAGCATGTGCTCCGAGACCATGGACTATAGCCTGTCGCTTTTCAGTGATTTTCACCTTTTTTTCAAATCCTCCGAAACCGTGAAAAATGCCACCCTGTAGCATGTGCTCCGAGACCATGGACTATAGCCTGTCGCTTTTCAGTGATTTTCAAAATGTTTTCAAATCCTCCGAAACCGTGAAAAATGCCACCCTGTAGCATGTGCTCCGAGACCATGGACTAAAGCCTGTCGCTTTTCAGTGATTTTCACATTTTTTTCAAATCCTCCGAAACCGTGAAAAATGCCACCCTGTAGCATGTGCTCCGAGACCATGGATTATAGCCTGTCGCTTTTCAGTGATTTTCACCTTTTTTTCAAATCCTCCGAAACCGTGAAAAATGCCACCCTGTAGCATGTGCTCCGAGACCATGGACTATAGCCTGTCGCTTTTCAGTGATTTTCACCTTTTTTTCAAATCCTCCGAAACCGTGAAAAATGCCACCCTGTAGCATGTGCTCCGAGACCATGGACTATAGCCTGTCGCTTTTCAGTGATTTACATCTTTTTTTCAAATCCTCCGAAACCGTGAAAAATGGCACCCTGTAGCATGTGCTCCGAGACCATGGACTATAGCCTGTCGCTTTTCAGTGATTTTCACCTTTTTTTTAAATCCTCCGAAACCGTGAAAAATGCCACCCTGTAGCGTGTGCTCCGAGACCATGGACTATAGCCTGTCGCTTTTCAGTGATTTTCACCTTTTTTTCAAATCCTCCGAAACCGTGAAAAATGGCACCCTGTAGCATGTGCTCCGAGACCATGGACGATAGCCTGTCGCTTTTCAGTGATTTTCACCTTTTTTTCAAATCCTCCGAAACCGTGAAAAATGCCACCCTCCGAAACCGTGAAAAATGGCACCCTGTAGCATGTGCTCCGAGACCATGGACTATAGCCTGTCGCTTTTCAGTGATTTTGGCCTTTTTTTCAAATCCTCTGAAACCGTGAAAAATGCCACCCTGTAGCATGTGCTCCGAGACCATGGACTATAGCCTGTCGCTTTTCAGTGATTTTCACCTTTTTTTCAAATCCTCCGAAACCGTGAAAAATGCCACCCTGTAGCATGTGCTCCGAGACCATGGACTATAGCCTGTCGCTTTTCAGTGATTTTCACCTTTTTTTCAAATCCTCCGAAACCGTGACAAATGCCACCCTGTAGCGTGTGCTCCGAGACCATGGACTATAGCCTGTCGCTTTTCAGTGATTTTCACCTTTTTTTCAAATCCTCCGAAACCGTGAAAAATGCCACCCTGTAGCGTGTGCTCCGAGACCATGGACTATAGCCTGTCGCTTTTCAGTGATTTTCACCTTTTTTTCAAATCCTCCGAAACCGTGAAAAATGCCACCCTGTAGCGTGTGCTCCGAGACCATGGACTATAGCCTGTCGCTTTTCAGTGATTTACATCATTTTTTCAAATCCTCCGAAACCGTGAAAAATGGCACCCTGTAGCATGTGCTCCGAGACCATGGACTATAGCCTGTCGCTTTTCAGTGATTTTCACCTTTTTTTCAAATCCTCCGAAACCGTGAAAAATGCCACCCTGTAGCGTGTGCTCCGAGACCATGGACTATAGCCTGTCGCTTTTCAGTGATTTACATCATTTTTTCAAATCCTCCGAAACCGTGAAAAATGGCACCCTGTAGCATGTGCTCCGAGACCATGGACTATAGCCTGTCGCTTTTCAGTGATTTTCACCTTTTTTTCAAATCCTCCGAAACCGTGAAAAATGCCACCCTGTAGCATGTGCTCCGAGACCATGGACTATAGCCTGTCGCTTTTCAGTGATTTTCAAAATGTTTTCAAATCCTCCGAAACCGTGAAAAATGCCACCCTGTAGCATGTGCTCCGAGACCATGGACTAAAGTCTGTCGCTTTTCAGTGATTTTCACATTTTTTTCAAATCCTCCGAAACCGTGAAAAATGCCACCCTGTAGCATGTGCTCCGAGACCATGGATTATAGCCTGTCGCTTTTCAGTGATTTTCACCTTTTTTTCAAATCCTCCGAAACCGTGAAAAATGCCACCCTGTAGCATGTGCTCCGAGACCATGGACTATAGCCTGTCGCTTTTCAGTGATTTTCACCTTTTTTTCAAATCCTCCGAAACCGTGAAAAATGCCACCCTGTAGCATGTGCTCCGAGACCATGGACTATAGCCTGTCGCTTTTCAGTGATTTACATCTTTTTTTCAAATCCTCCGAAACCGTGAAAAATGGCACCCTGTAGCATGTGCTCCGAGACCATGGACTATAGCCTGTCGCTTTTCAGTGATTTTCACCTTTTTTTTAAATCCTCCGAAACCGTGAAAAATGCCACCCTGTAGCGTGTGCTCCGAGACCATGGACTATAGCCTGTCGCTTTTCAGTGATTTTCACCTTTTTTTCAAATCCTCCGAAACCGTGAAAAATGGCACCCTGTAGCATGTGCTCCGAGACCATGGACTATAGCCTGTCGCTTTTCAGTGATTTTCACCTTTTTTTCAAATCCTCCGAAACCGTGAAAAATGCCACCCTCCGAAACCGTGAAAAATGGCACCCTGTAGCATGTGCTCCGAGACCATGGACTATAGCCTGTCGCTTTTCAGTGATTTTGACCTTTTTTTCAAATCCTCTGAAACCGTGAAAAATGCCACCCTGTAGCATGTGCTCCGAGACCATGGACTATAGCCTGTCGCTTTTCAGTGATTTTCACCTTTTTTTCAAATCCTCCGAAACCGTGAAAAATGCCACCCTGTAGCATGTGCTCCGAGACCATGGACTATAGCCTGTCGCTTTTCAGTGATTTTCACCTTTTTTTCAAATCCTCCGAAACCGTGACAAATGCCACCCTGTAGCGTGTGCTCCGAGACCATGGACTATAGCCTGTCGCTTTTCAGTGATTTTCACCTTTTTTTCAAATCCTCCGAAACCGTGAAAAATGCCACCCTGTAGCGTGTGCTCCGAGACCATGGACTATAGCCTGTCGCTTTTCAGTGATTTTCACCTTTTTTTCAAATCCTCCGAAACCGTGAAAAATGCCACCCTGTAGCGTGTGCTCCGAGACCATGGACTATAGCCTGTCGCTTTTCAGTGATTTACATCATTTTTTCAAATCCTCCGAAACCGTGAAAAATGGCACCCTGTAGCATGTGCTCCGAGACCATGGACTATAGCCTGTCGCTTTTCAGTGATTTTCACCTTTTTTTCAAATCCTCCGAAACCGTGAAAAATGCCACCCTGTAGCATGTGCTCCGAGACCATGGACTATAGCCTGTCGCTTTTCAGTGATTTTCACCTTTTTTTCAAATCCTCCGAAACCGTGAAAAATGCCACCCTGTAGCATGTGCTCCGAGACCATGGACTATAGCCTGTCGCTTTTCAGTGATTTTCACCTTTTTTTCAAATCCTCCGAAACCGTGAAAAATGCCACCCTGTAGCATGTGCTCCGAGACCATGGACTATAGCCTGTCGCTTTTCAGTGTTTTTCACCTTTTTTTCAAATCCTCCGAAACCGTGAAAAATGGCACCCTGTAGCATGTGCTCCGAGACCATGGACTATATAGCCTGTCGCTTTTCAGTGATTTTCACCTTTTTTTCAAATCCTCCGAAACCGTGAAAAATGCCACCCTGTAGCATGTGCTCCGAGACCATGGACTATAGCCTGTCGCTTTTCAGTGATTTTCACCTTTTTTTCAAATCCTCCGAAACCGTGAAAAATGGCACCCTGTAGCGTGTGCTCCGAGACCATGGACTATAGCCTGTCGCTTTTCAGTGATTTTCACCTTTTTTTCAAATCCTCCGAAACCGTGAAAAATGCCACCCTGTAGCATGTGCTCCGAGACCATGGACTATAGCCTGTCGCTTTTCAGTGATTTTCACCTTTCTTTCAAATCCTCCGAAACCGTGAAAAATGCCACCCTGTAGCGTGTGCTCCGAGACCATGGACTATAGCCTGTCGCTTTTCAGTGATTTACATCTTTTTTTCAAATCCTCCGAAACCGTGAAAAATGGCACCCTGTAGCATGTGCTCCGAGACCATGGACTATAGCCTGTCGCTTTTCAGTGATTTACATCTTTTTTTCAAATCCTCCGAAACCGTGAAAAATGGCACCCTGTAGCATTGGACTATAGCCTGTCGCTTTTCAGTGATTTACATCTTTTTTTCAAATCCTCCGAAACCGTGAAAAATGGCACCCTGTAGCATGTGCTCCGAGACCATGGACTATAGCCTGTCGCTTTTCAGTGATTTTCACCTTTTTTTCAAATCCTCCGAAACCGTGAAAAATGGCACCCTGTAGCATGTGCTCCGAGACCATGGAATATAGCCTGTCGCTTTTCAGTGATTTTTTCAAATCCTCCGAAACCGTGAAAAATGCCACCCTGTAGCATGTGCTCCGAGACCATGGACTATAGCCTGTCGCTTTTCAGTGATTTTCACCTTTTTTTCAAATCCTCCGAAACCGTGAAAAATGCCACCCTGTAGCGTGTGCTCCGAGACCATGGACTATAGCCTGTCGCTTTTCAGTGATTTTCACCTATTTTTCAAATCCTCCGAAACCGTGAAAAATGCCACCCTGTAGCGTGTGCTCCGAGACCATGGACTATTGCCTGTCGCTTTTCAGTGATTTTCACCTTTTTTTCAAATCCTCCGAAACCGTGAAAAATGCCACCCTGTAGCGTGTGCTCCGAGACCATGGACTATAGCCTGTCGCTTTTCAGTGATTTTCACCTTTTTTTCACCTTTTTTTCAAATCCTCCGAAACCGTGAAAAATGCCACCCTGTAGCATGTGCTCCGAGACCATGGACTATAGCCTGTCGCTTTTCAGTGATTTTCATCTATTTTTCAAATCCTCCGAAACCGTGAAAAATGCCACCCTGTAGCGTGTGCTCCGAGACCATGGACTATTGCCTGTCGCTTTTCAGTGATTTTCACCTTTTTTTCAAATCCTCCGAAACCGTGAAAAATGCCACCCTGTAGCGTGTGCTCCGAGACCATGGACTATAGCCTGTCGCTTTTCAGTGATTTTCACCTTTTTTTCAAATCCTCCGAAACCGTGAAAAATGCCACCCTGTAGCGTGTGCTCCGAGACCATGGACTATAGCCTGTCGCTTTTCAGTGATTTTCACCTTTTTTTCAAATCCTCCGAAACCGTGAAAAATGCCACCCTGTAGCATGTGCTCCGAGACCATGGACTATAGCCTGTCGCTTTTCAGTGATTTACATCTTTTTTTCAAATCCTCCGAAACCGTGAAAAATGCCACCCTGTAGCGTGTGCTCTGAGACCATGGACTAAAGCCTGTCGCTTTTCAGTGATTTTCACCTTTTTTTCAAATCCTCCGAAACCGTGAAAAATGCCACCCTGTAGCATGTGCTCCGAGACCATG
The DNA here is from genome assembly GCF_951216825.1 of Electrona antarctica. Lineage (NCBI taxonomy): Eukaryota > Metazoa > Chordata > Actinopteri > Myctophiformes > Myctophidae > Electrona > Electrona antarctica. Next base: position 177,522 of record NW_027637910.1, on the reverse strand, counting down.
GATTATAGCCTGTCGCTTTTCAGTGATTTTCACCTTTTTTTCAAATCCTCCGAAACCGTGAAAAAGGCCACCCTGTAGCATGTGCTCCGAGACCATGGACTATAGCCTGTCGCTTTTCAGTGATTTACATATTTTTTTCAAATCCTCCGAAACCGTGAAAAATGGCACCCTGTAGCATGTGCTCCGAGACCATGGACTATAGCCTGTCGCTTTTCAGTGATTTTCACCTTTTTTTTAAATCCTCCGAAACCGTGAAAAATGCCACCCTCCGAAACCGTGAAAAATGGCACCCTGTAGCATGTGCTCCGAGACCATGGACTATAGCCTGTCGCTTTTCAGTGATTTTGACCTTTTTTTCAAATCCTCTGAAACCGTGAAAAATGCCACCCTGTAGCATGTGCTCCGAGACCATGGACTATAGCCTGTCGCTTTTCAGTGATTTTCACCTTTTTTTCAAATCCTCCGAAACCGTGAAAAATGCCACCCTGTAGCATGTGCTCCGAGACCATGGACTATAGCCTGTCGCTTTTCAGTGATTTTCACCTTTTTTTCAAATCCTCCGAAACCGTGACAAATGCCACCCTGTAGCGTGTGCTACGAGACCATGGACTATAGCCTGTCGCTTTTCAGTGATTTTCACCTTTTTTTCAAATCCTCCGAAACCGTGAAAAATGCCACCCTGTAGCGTGTGCTCCGAGACCATGGACTATAGCCTGTCGCTTTTCAGTGATTTTCACCTTTTTTTCAAATCCTCCGAAACCGTGAAAAATGCCACCCTGTAGCGTGTGCTCCGAGACCATGGACTATATATAGCCTGTCGCTTTTCAGTGATTTACATCATTTTTTCAAATCCTCCGAAACCGTGAAAAATGGCACCCTGTAGCATGTGCTCCGAGACCATGGACTATAGCCTGTCGCTTTTCAGTGATTTTCACCTTTTTTTCAAATCCTCCGAAACCGTGAAAAATGCCACCCTGTAGCATGTGCTCCGAGACCATGGACTATAGCCTGTCGCTTTTCAGTGATTTTCACCTTTTTTTCAAATCCTCCGAAACCGTGAAAAATTGCACCCTGTAGCATGTGCTCCGAGACCATGGACTATAGCCTGTCGCTTTTCAGTGATTTTCAAAATGTTTTCAAATCCTCCGAAACCGTGAAAAATGCCACCCTGTAGCATGTGCTCCGAGACCATGGACTAAAGCCTGTCGCTTTTCAGTGATTTTCACCTTTTTTTCAAATCCTCCGAAACCGTGAAAAATGCCACCCTGTAGCATGTGCTCCGAGACCATGGATTATAGCCTGTCGCTTTTCAGTGATTTTCACCTTTTTTTCAAATCCTCCGAAACCGTGAAAAATGCCACCCTGTAGCATGTGCTCCGAGACCATGGACTATAGCCTGTCGCTTTTCAGTGATTTTCACCTTTTTTTCAAATCCTCCGAAACCGTGAAAAATGCCACCCTGTAGCATGTGCTCCGAGACCATGGACTATAGCCTGTCGCTTTTCAGTGATTTACATCTTTTTTTCAAATCCTCCGAAACCGTGAAAAATGGCACCCTGTAGCATGTGCTCCGAGACCATGGACTATAGCCTGTCGCTTTTCAGTGATTTTGACCTTTTTTTCAAATCCTCTGAAACCGTGAAAAATGCCACCCTGTAGCATGTGCTCCGAGACCATGGACTATAGCCTGTCGCTTTTCAGTGATTTTCACCTTTTTTTCAAATCCTCCGAAACCGTGAAAAATGCCACCCTGTAGCATGTGCTCCGAGACCATGGACTATAGCCTGTCGCTTTTCAGTGATTTTCACCTTTTTTTCAAATCCTCCGAAACCGTGACAAATGCCACCCTGTAGCGTGTGCTCCGAGACCATGGACTATAGCCTGTCGCTTTTCAGTGATTTTCACCTTTTTTTCAAATCCTCCGAAACCGTGAAAAATGCCACCCTGTAGCGTGTGCTCCGAGACCATGGACTATAGCCTGTCGCTTTTCAGTGATTTTCACCTTTTTTTCAAATCCTCCGAAACCGTGAAAAATGCCACCCTGTAGCGTGTGCTCCGAGACCATGGACTATAGCCTGTCGCTTTTCAGTGATTTACATCATTTTTTCAAATCCTCCGAAACCGTGAAAAATGGCACCCTGTAGCATGTGCTCCGAGACCATGGACTATAGCCTGTCGCTTTTCAGTGATTTTCACCTTTTTTTCAAATCCTCCGAAACCGTGAAAAATGCCACCCTGTAGCATGTGCTCCGAGACCATGGACTATAGCCTGTCGCTTTTCAGTGATTTTCACCTTTTTTTCAAATCCTCCGAAACCGTGAAAAATGCCACCCTGTAGCATGTGCTCCGAGACCATGGACTATAGCCTGTCGCTTTTCAGTGATTTTCACCTTTTTTTCAAATCCTCCGAAACCGTGAAAAATGCCACCCTGTAGCATGTGCTCCGAGACCTATAGCCTGTCGCTTTTCAGTGTTTTTCACCTTTTTTTCAAATCCTCCGAAACCGTGAAAAATGGCACCCTGTAGCATGTGCTCCGAGACCATGGACTATAGCCTGTCGCTTTTCAGTGATTTTCACCTTTTTTTCAAATCCTCCGAAACCGTGAAAAATGCCACCCTGTAGCATGTGCTCCGAGACCATGGACTATATAGCCTGTCGCTTTTCAGTGATTTTCACCTTTTTTTTAAATCCTCCGAAACCGTGAAAAATGCCACCCTGTAGCATGTGCTCCGAGACCATGGACTATAGCCTGTCGCTTTTCAGTGATTTTCACCTTTTTTTCAAATCCTCCGAAACCGTGAAAAATGGCACCCTGTAGCGTGTGCTCCGAGACCATGGACTATAGCCTGTCGCTTTTCAGTGATTTTCACCTTTTTTTCAAATCCTCCGAAACCGTGAAAAATGCCACCCTGTAGCATGTGCTCCGAGACCATGGACTATAGCCTGTCGCTTTTCAGTGATTTTCACCTTTCTTTCAAATCCTCCGAAACCGTGAAAAATGCCACCCTGTAGCGTGTGCTCCGAGACCATGGACTATAGCCTGTCGCTTTTCAGTGATTTACATCTTTTTTTCAAATCCTCCGAAACCGTGAAAAATGGCATCCTGTAGCATGTGCTCCGAGACCATGGACTATAGCCTGTCGCTTTTCAGTGATTTACATCTTTTTTTCAAATCCTCCGAAACCGTGAAAAATGGCACCCTGTAGCATTGGACTATAGCCTGTCGCTTTTCAGTGATTTACATCTTTTTTTCAAATCCTCCGAAACCGTGAAAAATGGCACCCTGTAGCATGTGCTCCGAGACCATGGACTATAGCCTGTCGCTTTTCAGTGATTTTCACCTTTTTTTCAAATCCTCCGAAACCGTGAAAAATGGCACCCTGTAGCATGTGCTCCGAGACCATGGAATATAGCCTGTCGCTTTTCAGTGATTTTTTCAAATCCTCCGAAACCGTGAAAAATGCCACCCTGTAGCATGTGCTCCGAGACCATGGACTATAGCCTGTCGCTTTTCAGTGATTTACATCTTTTTTTCAAATCCTCCGAAACCGTGAAAAATGGCACCCTGTAGCATGTGCTCCGAGACCATGGACTATAGCCTGTCGCTTTTCAGTGATTTTCACCTTTTTTTCAAATCCTCCGAAACCGTGAAAAATGGCACCCTGTAGCATGTGCTCCGAGACCATGGACTATAGCCTGTCGCTTTTCAGTGATTTTCACCTTTTTTTCAAATCCTCCGAAACCGTGTAAAATGCCACCCTGTAGCATGTGCTCCGAGACCATGGACTATAGCCTGTCGCTTTTCAGTGATTTTCACCTATTTTTCAAATCCTCCGAAACCGTGAAAAATGCCACCCTGTAGCGTGTGCTCCGAGACCATGGACTATTGCCTGTCGCTTTTCAGTGATTTTCACCTTTTTTTCAAATCCTCCGAAACCGTGAAAAATGCCACCCTGTAGCGTGTGCTCCGAGACCATGGACTATAGCCTGTCGCTTTTCAGTGATTTTCACCTTTTTTTCACCTTTTTTTCAAATCCTCCGAAACCGTGAAAAATGCCACCCTGTAGCGTGTGCTCCGAGACCATGGACTATAGCCTGTCGCTTTTCAGTGATTTTCACCTTTTTTTCAAATCCTCCGAAACCGTGAAAAATGCCACCCTGTAGCATGTGCTCCGAGACCATGGACTATAGCCTGTCGCTTTTCAGTGATTTACATCTTTTTTTCAAATCCTCCGAAACCGTGAAAAATGGCACCCTGTAGCATGTGCTCCGAGACCATGGACTATAGCCTGTCGCTTTTCAGTGATTTTCACCTTTTTTTCAAATCCTCCGAAACGTGAAAAATGCCACCCTGTAGCATGTGCTCCGAGACCATGGACTATAGCCTGTCGCTTTTCAGTGATTTTCACCTTTTTTTCAAATCCTCCGAAACCGTGAAAAATGGCACCCTGTAGCATGTGCTCCGAGACCATGGACTATAGCCTGTCGCTTTTCAGTGATTTTCACCTTTTTTTCAAATCCTCCGAAACCGTGAAAAATGCCACCCTGTAGCATGTGCTCCGAGACCATGGACTATAGCCTGTCGCTTTTCAGTGATTTTCACCTTTTTTTCAAATCCTCCGAAACCGTGAAAAATGCCACCCTGTAGCATGTGCTCCGAGACCATGGACTATAGCATGTCGCTTTTCAGTGATTTTCACCTTTTTTTCAAATCCTCCGAAACCGTGAAAAATGCCACCCTGTAGCATGTGCCATTTCAGTGATTTTCACCTTTTTTTCAAATCCTCCGAAACCGTGAAAAATGCCACCCTGTAGCGTGTGCTCCGAGACCATGGACTATAGCCTGTCGCTTTTCAGTGATTTTCACCTATTTTTCAAATCCTCCGAAACCGTGAAAAATGCCACCCTGTAGCGTGTGCTCCGAGACCATGGACTATTGCCTGTCGCTTTTCAGTGATTTTCACCTTTTTTTCAAATCCTCCGAAACCGTGAAAAATGCCACCCTGTAGCGTGTGCTCCGAGACCATGGACTATAGCCTGTCGCTTTTCAGTGATTTTCACCTTTTTTTCACCTTTTTTTCAAATCCTCCGAAACCGTGAAAAATGCCACCCTGTAGCGTGTGCTCCGAGACCATGGACTATAGCCTGTCGCTTTTCAGTGATTTTCACCTTTTTTTCAAATCCTCCGAAACCGTGAAAAATGCCACCCTGTAGCATGTGCTCCGAGACCATGGACTATAGCCTGTCGCTTTTCAGTGATTTACATCTTTTTTTCAAATCCTCCGAAACCGTGAAAAATGGCACCCTGTAGCATGTGCTCCGAGACCATGGACTATAGCCTGTCGCTTTTCAGTGATTTTCACCTTTTTTTCAAATCCTCCGAAACCGTGAAAAATGCCACCCTGTAGCGTGTGCTCCGAGACCATGGACTATAGCCTGTCGCTTTTCAGTGATTTTCACCTTTTTTTCACCTTTTTTTCAAATCCTCCGAAACCGTGAAAAATGCCACCCTGTAGCGTGTGCTCCGAGACCATGGACTATAGCCTGTCGCTTTTCAGTGATTTTCACCTTTTTTTCAAATCCTCCGAAACCGTGAAAAATGCCACCCTGTAGCATGTGCTCCGAGACCATGGACTATAGCCTGTCGCTTTTCAGTGATTTACATCTTTTTTTCAAATCCTCCGAAACCGTGAAAAATGGCACCCTGTAGCATGTGCTCCGAGACCATGGACTATAGCCTGTCGCTTTTCAGTGATTTTCACCTTTTTTTCAAATCCTCCGAAACCGTGAAAAATGCCACCCTGTAGCATGTGCTCCGAGACCATGGACTATAGCCTGTCGCTTTTCAGTGATTTTCACCTTTTTTTCAAATCCTCCGAAACCGTGAAAAATGGCACCCTGTAGCATGTGCTCCGAGACCATGGACTATAGCCTGTCGCTTTTCAGTGATTTTCACCTTTTTTTCAAATCCTCCGAAACCGTGAAAAATGCCACCCTGTAGCATGTGCTCCGAGACCATGGACTATAGCCTGTCGCTTTTCAGTGATTTTCACCTTTTTTTCAAATCCTCCGAAACCGTGAAAAATGCCACCCTGTAGCATGTGCTCCGAGACCATGGACTATAGCATGTCGCTTTTCAGTGATTTTCACCTTTTTTTCAAATCCTCCGAAACCGTGAAAAATGCCACCCTGTAGCATGTGCCATTTCAGTGATTTTCACCTTTTTTTCAAATCCTCCGAAACCGTGAAAAATGCCACCCTGTAGCGTGTGCTCCGAGACCATGGACTATAGCCTGTCGCTTTTCAGTGATTTTCACCTATTTTTCAAATCCTCCGAAACCGTGAAAAATGCCACCCTGTAGCGTGTGCTCCGAGACCATGGACTATTGCCTGTCGCTTTTCAGTGATTTTCACCTTTTTTTCAAATCCTCCGAAACCGTGAAAAATGCCACCCTGTAGCGTGTGCTCTGAGACCATGGACTATAGCCTGTCGCTTTTCAGTGATTTTCACCTTTTTTTCACCTTTTTTTCAAATCCTCCGAAACCGTGAAAAATGCCACCCTGTAGCGTGTGCTCCGAGACCATGGACTATAGCCTGTCGCTTTTCAGTGATTTTCACCTTTTTTTCAAATCCTCCGAAACCGTGAAAAATGCCACCCTGTAGCATGTGCTCCGAGACCATGGACTATAGCCTGTCGCTTTTCAGTGATTTACATCTTTTTTTCAAATCCTCCGAAACCGTGAAAAATGGCACCCTGTAGCATGTGCTCCGAGACCATGGACTATAGCCTGTCGCTTTTCAGTGATTTTCACCTTTTTTTCAAATCCTCCGAAACCGTGAAAAATGCCACCCTGTAGCATGTGCTCCGAGACCATGGACTATAGCCTGTCGCTTTTCAGTGATTTTCACCTTTTTTTCAAATCCTCCGAAACCGTGAAAAATGGCACCCTGTAGCATGTGCTCCGAGACCATGGACTATAGCCTGTCGCTTTTCAGTGATTTTCACCTTTTTTTCAAATCCTCCGAAACCGTGAAAAATGCCACCCTGTAGCATGTGCTCCGAGAACATGGACTATAGCCTGTCGCTTTTCAGTGATTTTCACCTTTTTTTCAAATCCTCCGAAACCGTGAAAAATGCCACCCTGTAGCATGTGCTCCGAGACCATGGACTATAGCATGTCGCTTTTCAGTGATTTTCACCTTTTTTTCAAATCCTCCGAAACCGTGAAAAATGCCACCCTGTAGCATGTGCCATTTCAGTGATTTTCACCTTTTTTTCAAATCCTCCGAAACCGTGAAAAATGCCACCCTGTAGCGTGTGCTCCGAGACCATGGACTATAGCCTGTCGCTTTTCAGTGATTTTCACCTTTTTTTCGAATCCTCTGAAACCGTGAAAAATGCCACCCTGTAGCATGTGCTCCGAGACCATGGACTATAGCCTGTCGCTTTTCAGTGATTTTCACCTTTTTTTCAAATCCTCCGAAACCGTGAAAAATAGCACCCTGTAGCATGTGCTCCGAGACCATGGACTATAGCCTGTCGCTTTTCAGTGATTTTCAATTTTTTTTCAAATCCTCCGAAACCGTGAAAAATGCCACCCTGTAGCATGTGCTCCGAGACCATGGACTAAAGCCTGTCGCTTTTCAGTGATTTTCACCTTTTTTTCAAATCCTCCGAAACCGTGAAAAATGCCACCCTGTAGCATGTGCTCCGAGACCATGGATTATAGCCTGTCGCTTTTCAGTGATTTTCACCTTTTTTTCAAATCCTCCGAAACCGTGAAAAATGCCACCCTGTAGCATGTGCTCCGAGACCATGGACTATAGCCTGTCGCTTTTCAGTGATTTTCACCTTTCTTTCAAATCCTCCGAAACCGTGAAAAATGCCACCCTGTAGCGTGTGCTCCGAGACCATGGACTATAGCCTGTCGCTTTTCAGTGATTTACATCTTTTTTTCAAATCCTCCGAAACCGTGAAAAATGGCACCCTGTAGCATGTGCTCCGAGACCATGGACTATAGCCTGTCGCTTTTCAGTGATTTTCACCTTTTTTTCAAATCCTCCGAAACCGTGAAAAATGGCACCCTGTAGCATGTGCTCCGAGACCATGGACTATAGCCTGTCGCTTTTTAGTGATTTTCACCTTTTTTTCAAATCCTCCGAAACCGTGAAAAATGCCACCCTGTAGCGTGTGCTCCGAGACCATGGACTATAGCCTGTCGCTTTTCAGTGATTTTCACCTTTTTTTCAAATCCTCCGAAACCGTGAAAAATGCCACCCTGTAGCATGTGCTCCGAGACCATGGACTATAGCCTGTCGCTTTTCAGTGATTTTCACCTTTCTTTCAAATCCTCCGAAACCGTGAAAAATGCCACCCTGTAGCGTGTGCTCCGAGACCATGGACTATAGCCTGTCGCTTTTCAGTGATTTACATCTTTTTTTCAAATCCTCCGAAACCGTGAAAAATGGCACCCTGTAGCATGTGCTCCGAGACCATGGACTATAGCCTGTCGCTTTTCAGTGATTTTCACCTTTTTTTCAAATCCTCCGAAACCGTGAAAAATGGCACCCTGTAGCATGTGCTCCGAGACCATGGACTATAGCCTGTCGCTTTTCAGTGATTTTCACCTTTTTTTCAAATCCTCCGAAACCGTGAAAAATGCCACCCTGTAGCATGTGCTCCGAGACCATGGACTATAGCCTGTCGCTTTTCAGTGATTTTCACCTATTTTTCAAATCCTCCGAAACCGTGAAAAATGCCACCCTGTAGCGTGTGCTCCGAGACCATGGACTATTGCCTGTCGCTTTTCAGTGATTTTCACCTTTTTTTCAAATCCTCCGAAACCGTGAAAAATGCCACCCTGTAGCGTGTGCTCCGAGACCATGGACTATAGCCTGTCGCTTTTCAGTGATTTTCACCTTTTTTTCAAATCCTCCGAAACCGTGAAAAATGGCACCCTGTAGCATGTGCTCCGAGACCATGGACTATAGCCTGTCGCTTTTCAGTGATTTTCACCTTTTTTTCAAATCCTCCGAAACCGTGAAAAATGCCACCCTGTAGCATGTGCTCCGAGACCATGGACTATAGCCTGTCGCTTTTCAGTGATTTTCACCTTTTTTTCAAATCCTCCGAAACCGTGAAAAATGGCACCCTGTAGCATGTGCTCCGAGACCATGGACTATAGCCTGTCGCTTTTCAGTGATTTTCACCTTTTTTTCAAATCCTCCGAAACCGTGAAAAATGCCACCCTGTAGCATGTGCTCCGAGACCATGGACTATAGCATGTCGCTTTTCAGTGATTTTCACCTTTTTTTCAAATCCTCCGAAACCGTGAAAAATGCCACCCTGTAGCATGTGCCATTTCAGTGATTTTCACCTTTTTTACAAATCCTCCGAAACCGTGAAAAATGCCACCCTGTAGCGTGTGCTCCGAGACCATGGACTATAGCCTGTCGCTTTTCAGTGATTTTCACCTATTTTTCAAATCCTCCGAAACCGTGAAAAATGCCACCCTGTAGCGTGTGCTCCGAGACCATGGACTATTGCCTGTCGCTTTTCAGTGATTTTCACCTTTTTTTCAAATCCTCCGAAACCGTGAAAAATGCCACCCTGTAGCGTGTGCTCCGAGACCATGGACTATAGCCTGTCGCTTTTCAGTGATTTTCACCTTTTTTTCACCTTTTTTTCAAATCCTCCGAAACCGTGAAAAATGCCACCCTGTAGCGTGTGCTCCGAGACCATGGACTATAGCCTGTCGCTTTTCAGTGATTTTCACCTTTTTTTCAAATCCTCCGAAACCGTGAAAAATGCCACCCTGTAGCATGTGCTCCGAGACCATGGACTATAGCCTGTCGCTTTTCAGTGATTTACATCTTTTTTTCAAATCCTCCGAAACCGTGAAAAATGGCACCCTGTAGCATGTGCTCCGAGACCATGGACTATAGCCTGTCGCTTTTCAGTGATTTTCACCTTTTTTTCAAATCCTCCGAAACCGTGAAAAATGCCACCCTGTAGCATGTGCTCCGAGACCATGGACTATAGCCTGTCGCTTTTCAGTGATTTTCACCTTTTTTTCAAATCCTCCGAAACCGTGAAAAATGGCACCCTGTAGCATGTGCTCCGAGACCATGGAATATAGCCTGTCGCTTTTCAGTGATTTTTTCAAATCCTCTGAAACCGTGAAAAATGCCACCCTGTAGCATGTGCTCCGAGACCATGGACTATAGCCTGTCGCTTTTCAGTGATTTACATCTTTTTTTCAAATCCTCCGAAACCGTGAAAAATGGCACCCTGTAGCATGTGCTCCGAGACCATGGACTATAGCCTGTCGCTTTTCAGTGATTTTCACCTTTTTTTCAAATCCTCCGAAACCGTGAAAAATGGCACCCTGTAGCATGTGCTCCGAGACCATGGACTATAGCCTGTCGCTTTTCAGTGATTTTCACCTTTTTTTCAAATCCTCCGAAACCGTGTAAAATGCCACCCTGTAGCATGTGCTCCGAGACCATGGACTATAGCCTGTCGCTTTTCAGTGATTTTCACCTATTTTTCAAATCCTCCGAAACCGTGAAAAATGCCACCCTGTAGCGTGTGCTCCGAGACCATGGACTATTGCCTGTCGCTTTTCAGTGATTTTCACCTTTTTTTCAAATCCTCCGAAACCGTGAAAAATGCCACCCTGTAGCGTGTGCTCCGAGACCATGGACTATAGCCTGTCGCTTTTCAGTGATTTTCACCTTTTTTTCACCTTTTTTTCAAATCCTCCGAAACCGTGAAAAATGCCACCCTGTAGCGTGTGCTCCGAGACCATGGACTATAGCCTGTCGCTTTTCAGTGATTTTCACCTTTTTTTCAAATCCTCCGAAACCGTGAAAAATGCCACCCTGTAGCATGTGCTCCGAGACCATGGACTATAGCCTGTCGCTTTTCAGTGATTTACATCTTTTTTTCAAATCCTCCGAAACCGTGAAAAATGCCACCCTGTAGCATGTGCCATTTCAGTGATTTTCACCTTTTTTTCAAATCCTCCGAAACCGTGAAAAATGCCACCCTGTAGCGTGTGCTCCGAGACCATGGACTATAGCCTGTCGCTTTTCAGTGATTTTCACCTATTTTTCAAATCCTCCGAAACCGTGAAAAATGCCACCCTGTAGCGTGTGCTCCGAGACCATGGACTATTGCCTGTCGCTTTTCAGTGATTTTCACCTTTTTTTCAAATCCTCCGAAACCGTGAAAAATGCCACCCTGTAGCGTGTGCTCCGAGACCATGGACTATAGCCTGTCGCTTTTCAGTGATTTTCACCTTTTTTTCACCTTTTTTTCAAATCCTCCGAAACCGTGAAAAATGCCACCCTGTAGCGTGTGCTCCGAGACCATGGACTATAGCCTGTCGCTTTTCAGTGATTTTCACCTTTTTTTCAAATCCTCCGAAACCGTGAAAAATGCCACCCTGTAGCATGTGCTCCGAGACCATGGACTATAGCCTGTCGCTTTTCAGTGATTTACATCTTTTTTTCAAATCCTCCGAAACCGTGAAAAATGGCACCCTGTAGCATGTGCTCCGAGACCATGGACTATAGCCTGTCGCTTTTCAGTGATTTTCACCTTTTTTTCAAATCCTCCGAAACCGTGAAAAATGCCACCCTGTAGCATGTGCTCCGAGACCATGGACTATAGCCTGTCGCTTTTCAGTGATTTTCACCTTTTTTTCAAATCCTCCGAAACCGTGAAAAATGGCACCCTGTAGCATGTGCTCCGAGACCATGGACTATAGCCTGTCGCTTTTCAGTGATTTTCACCTTTTTTTCAAATCCTCCGAAACCGTGAAAAATGCCACCCTGTAGCATGTGCTCCGAGACCATGGACTATAGCCTGTCGCTTTTCAGTGATTTTCACCTTTTTTTCAAATCCTCCGAAACCGTGAAAAATGCCACCCTGTAGCATGTGCTCCGAGACCATGGACTATAGCCTGTCGCTTTTCAGTGATTTTCACCTTTTTTTCAAATCCTCCGAAACCGTGAAAAATGGCACCCTGTAGCATGTGCTCCGAGACCATGGACTATAGCCTGTCGCTTTTCAGTGATTTTCACCTTTTTTTCAAATCCTCCGAAACCGTGAAAAATGCCACCCTGTAGCATGTGCTCCGAGACCATGGACTATAGCCTGTCGCTTTTCAGTGATTTTCACCTTTTTTTCAAATCCTCCGAAACCGTGAAAAATGCCACCCTGTAGCATGTGCTCCGAGACCATGGACTATAGCATGTCGCTTTTCAGTGATTTTCACCTTTTTTTCAAATCCTCCGAAACCGTGAAAAATGCCACCCTGTAGCATGTGCCATTTCAGTGATTTTCACCTTTTTTTCAAATCCTCCGAAACCGTGAAAAATGCCACCCTGTAGCGTGTGCTCCGAGACCATGGACTATAGCCTGTCGCTTTTCAGTGATTTTCACCTTTTTTTCGAATCCTCTGAAACCGTGAAAAATGCCACCCTGTAGCATGTGCTCCGAGACCATGGACTATAGCCTGTCGCTTTTCAGTGATTTTCACCTTTTTTTCAAATCCTCCGAAACCGTGAAAAATTGCACCCTGTAGCATGTGCTCCGAGACCATGGACTATAGCCTGTCGCTTTTCAGTGATTTTAAATTTTTTTTCAAATCCTCCGAAACCGTGAAAAATGCCACCCTGTAGCATGTGCTCCGAGACCATGGACTAAAGCCTGTCGCTTTTCAGTGATTTTCACCTTTTTTTCAAATCCTCCGAAACCGTGTAAAATGCCACCCTGTAGCATGTGCTCCGAGACCATGGACTATAGCCTGTCGCTTTTCAGTGATTTTCACCTATTTTTCAAATCCTCCGAAACCGTGAAAAATGCCACCCTGTAGCGTGTGCTCCGAGACCATGGACTATTGCCTGTCGCTTTTCAGTGATTTTCACCTTTTTTTCAAATCCTCCGAAACCGTGAAAAATGCCACCCTGTAGCGTGTGCTCCGAGACCATGGACTATAGCCTGTCGCTTTTCAGTGATTTTCACCTTTTTTTCACCTTTTTTTCAAATCCTCCGAAACCGTGAAAAATGCCACCCTGTAGCGTGTGCTCCGAGACCATGGACTATAGCCTGTCGCTTTTCAGTGATTTTCACCTTTTTTTCAAATCCTCCGAAACCGTGAAAAATGCCACCCTGTAGCATGTGCTCCGAGACCATGGACTATAGCATGTCGCTTTTCAGTGATTTTCACCTTTTTTTCAAATCCTCCGAAACCGTGAAAAATGCCACCCTGTAGCATGTGCCATTTCAGTGATTTTCACCTTTTTTTCAAATCCTCCGAAACCGTGAAAAATGCCACCCTGTAGCGTGTGCTCCGAGACCATGGACTATAGCCTGTCGCTTTTCAGTGATTTTCACCTTTTTTTCGAATCCTCTGAAACCGTGAAAAATGCCACCCTGTAGCATGTGCTCCGAGACCATGGACTATAGCCTGTCGCTTTTCAGTGATTTTCACCTTTTTTTCAAATCCTCCGAAACCGTGAAAAATTGCACCCTGTAGCATGTGCTCCGAGACCATGGACTATAGCCTGTCGCTTTTCAGTGATTTTAAATTTTTTTTCAAATCCTCCGAAACCGTGAAAAATGCCACCCTGTAGCATGTGCTCCGAGACCATGGACTAAAGCCTGTCGCTTTTCAGTGATTTTCACCTTTTTTTCAAATCCTCCGAAACCGTGTAAAATGCCACCCTGTAGCATGTGCTCCGAGACCATGGACTATAGCCTGTCGCTTTTCAGTGATTTTCACCTATTTTTCAAATCCTCCGAAACCGTGAAAAATGCCACCCTGTAGCGTGTGCTCCGAGACCATGGACTATTGCCTGTCGCTTTTCAGTGATTTTCACCTTTTTTTCAAATCCTCCGAAACCGTGAAAAATGCCACCCTGTAGCGTGTGCTCCGAGACCATGGACTATAGCCTGTCGCTTTTCAGTGATTTTCACCTTTTTTTCACCTTTTTTTCAAATCCTCCGAAACCGTGAAAAATGCCACCCTGTAGCGTGTGCTCCGAGACCATGGACTATAGCCTGTCGCTTTTCAGTGATTTTCACCTTTTTTTCAAATCCTCCGAAACCGTGAAAAATGCCACCCTGTAGCATGTGCTCCGAGACCATGGACTATAGCCTGTCGCTTTTCAGTGATTTACATCTTTTTTTCAAATCCTCCGAAACCGTGAAAAATGGCACCCTGTAGCATGTGCTCCGAGACCATGGACTATAGCCTGTCGCTTTTCAGTGATTTTCACCTTTTTTTCAAATCCTCCGAAACCGTGAAAAATGCCACCCTGTAGCATGTGCTCCGAGACCATGGACTATAGCCTGTCGCTTTTCAGTGATTTTCACCTTTTTTTCAAATCCTCCGAAACCGTGAAAAATGGCACCCTGTAGCATGTGCTCCGAGACCATGGACTATAGCCTGTCGCTTTTCAGTGATTTTCACCTTTTTTTCAAATCCTCCGAAACCGTGAAAAATGCCACCCTGTAGCATGTGCTCCGAGACCATGGACTATAGCCTGTCGCTTTTCAGTGATTTTCACCTTTTTTTCAAATCCTCCGAAACCGTGAAAAATGCCACCCTGTAGCATGTGCTCCGAGACCATGGACTATAGCATGTCGCTTTTCAGTGATTTTCACCTTTTTTTCAAATCCTCCGAAACCGTGAAAAATGCCACCCTGTAGCATGTGCCATTTCAGTGATTTTCACCTTTTTTTCAAATCCTCCGAAACCGTGAAAAATTGCACCCTGTAGCATGTGCTCCGAGACCATGGACTATAGCCTGTCGCTTTTCAGTGATTTTCAATTTTTTTTCAAATCCTCCGAAACCGTGAAAAATGCCACCCTGTAGCATGTGCTCCGAGACCATGGACTAAAGCCTGTCGCTTTTCAGTGATTTTCACCTTTTTTTCAAATCCTCCGAAACCGTGAAAAATGCCACCCTGTAGCATGTGCTCCGAGACCATGGATTATAGCCTGTCGCTTTTCAGTGATTTTCACCTTTTTTTCAAATCCTCCGAAACCGTGAAAAATGCCACCCTGTAGCATGTGCTCCGAGACCATGGACTATAGCCTGTCGCTTTTCAGTGATTTTCACCTTTCTTTCAAATCCTCCGAAACCGTGAAAAATGCCACCCTGTAGCGTGTGCTCCGAGACCATGGACTATAGCCTGTCGCTTTTCAGTGATTTACATCTTTTTTTCAAATCCTCCGAAACCGTGAAAAATGGCACCCTGTAGCATGTGCTCCGAGACCATGGACTATAGCCTGTCGCTTTTCAGTGATTTTCACCTTTTTTTCAAAACCTCCGAAACCGTGAAAAATGGCACCCTGTAGCATGTGCTCCGAGACCATGGACTATAGCCTGTCGCTTTTCAGTGATTTTCACCTTTTTTTCAAATCCTCCGAAACCGTGAAAAATGCCACCCTGTAGCGTGTGCTCCGAGACCATGGACAATAGCCTGTCGCTTTTCAGTGATTTTCACCTTTTTTTCAAATCCTCCGAAACCGTGAAAAATGCCACCCTGTAGCATGTGCTCCGAGACCATGGACTATAGCCTGTCGCTTTTCAGTGATTTTCACCTTTCTTTCAAATCCTCCGAAACCGTGAAAAATGCCACCCTGTAGCGTGTGCTCCGAGACCATGGACTATAGCCTGTCGCTTTTCAGTGATTTACATCTTTTTTTCAAATCCTCCGAAACCGTGAAAAATGGCACCCTGTAGCATGTGCTCCGAGACCATGGACTATAGCCTGTCGCTTTTCAGTGATTTTCACCTTTTTTTCAAATCCTCCGAAACCGTGAAAAATGGCACCCTGTAGCATGTGCTCCGAGACCATGGACTATAGCCTGTCGCTTTTCAGTGATTTTCACCTTTTTTTCAAATCCTCCGAAACCGTGAAAAATGCCACCCTGTAGCATGTGCTCCGAGACCATGGACTATAGCCTGTCGCTTTTCAGTGATTTTCACCTATTTTTCAAATCCTCCGAAACCGTGAAAAATGCCACCCTGTAGCGTGTGCTCCGAGACCATGGACTATTGCCTGTCGCTTTTCAGTGATTTTCACCTTTTTTTCAAATCCTCCGAAACCGTGAAAAATGCCACCCTGTAGCGTGTGCTCCGAGACCATGGACTATAGCCTGTCGCTTTTCAGTGATTTTCACCTTTTTTTCAAATCCTCCGAAACCGTGAAAAATGGCACCCTGTAGCATGTGCTCCGAGACCATGGACTATAGCCTGTCGCTTTTCAGTGATTTTCACCTTTTTTTCAAATCCTCCGAAACCGTGAAAAATGCCACCCTGTAGCATGTGCTCCGAGACCATGGACTATAGCCTGTCGCTTTTCAGTGATTTTCACCTTTTTTTCAAATCCTCCGAAACCGTGAAAAATGGCACCCTGTAGCATGTGCTCCGAGACCATGGACTATAGCCTGTCGCTTTTCAGTGATTTTCACCTTTTTTTCAAATCCTCCGAAACCGTGAAAAATGCCACCCTGTAGCATGTGCTCCGAGACCATGGACTATAGCATGTCGCTTTTCAGTGATTTTCACCTTTTTTTCAAATCCTCCGAAACCGTGAAAAATGCCACCCTGTAGCATGTGCCATTTCAGTGATTTTCACCTTTTTTACAAATCCTCCGAAACCGTGAAAAATGCCACCCTGTAGCGTGTGCTCCGAGACCATGGACTATAGCCTGTCGCTTTTCAGTGATTTTCGCCTATTTTTCAAATCCTCCGAAACCGTGAAAAATGCCACCCTGTAGCGTGTGCTCCGAGACCATGGACTATTGCCTGTCGCTTTTCAGTGATTTTCACCTTTTTTTCAAATCCTCCGAAACCGTGAAAAATGCCACCCTGTAGCGTGTGCTCCGAGACCATGGACTATAGCCTGTCGCTTTTCAGTGATTTTCACCTTTTTTTCACCTTTTTTTCAAATCCTCCGAAACCGTGAAAAATGCCACCCTGTAGCGTGTGCTCCGAGACCATGGACTATAGCCTGTCGCTTTTCAGTGATTTTCACCTTTTTTTCAAATCCTCCGAAACCGTGAAAAATGCCACCCTGTAGCATGTGCTCCGAGACCATGGACTATAGCCTGTCGCTTTTCAGTGATTTACATCTTTTTTTCAAATCCTCCGAAACCGTGAAAAATGGCACCCTGTAGCATGTGCTCCGAGACCATGGACTATAGCCTGTCGCTTTTCAGTGATTTTCACCTTTTTTTCAAATCCTCCGAAACCGTGAAAAATGCCACCCTGTAGCATGTGCTCCGAGACCATGGACTATAGCCTGTCGCTTTTCAGTGATTTTCACCTTTTTTTCAAATCCTCCGAAACCGTGAAAAATGGCACCCTGTAGCATGTGCTCCGAGACCATGGACTATAGCCTGTCGCTTTTCAGTGATTTTCACCTTTTTTTCAAATCCTCCGAAACCGTGAAAAATGCCACCCTGTAGCGTGTGCTCCGAGACCATGGACTATAGCCTGTCGCTTTTCAGTGATTTTCACCTTTTTTTCAAATCCTCCGAAACCGTGAAAAATGCCACCCTGTAGCATGTGCTCCGAGACCATGGACTATAGCATGTCGCTTTTCAGTGATTTTCACCTTTTTTTCAAATCCTCCGAAACCGTGAAAAATGCCACCCTGTAGCATGTGCCATTTCAGTGATTTTCACCTTTTTTTCAAATCCTCCGAAACCGTGAAAAATGCCACCCTGTAGCGTGTGCTCCGAGACCATGGACTATAGCCTGTCGCTTTTCAGTGATTTTCACCTTTTTTTCGAATCCTCCGAAACCATGAAAAATGCCACCCTGTAGCATGTGCTCCGAGACCATGGACTATAGCCTGTCGCTTTTCAGTGATTTTCACCTTTTTTTCAAATCCTCCGAAACCGTGAAAAATTGCACCCTGTAGCATGTGCTCCGAGACCATGGACTATAGCCTGTCGCTTTTCAGTGATTTTCAATTTTTTTTCAAATCCTCCGAAACCGTGAAAAATGCCACCCTGTAGCATGTGCTCCGAGACCATGGACTAAAGCCTGTCGCTTTTCAGTGATTTTCAACTTTTTTTCCAATCCTCCGAAACCGTGAAAAATGCCACCCTGTAGCATGTGCTCCGAGACCATGGATTATAGCCTGTCGCTTTTCAGTGATTTTCACCTTTTTTTCAAATCCTCCGAAACCGTGAAAAATGCCACCCTGTAGCATGTGCTCCGAGACCATGGACTATAGCCTGTCGCTTTTCAGTGATTTTCACCTTTCTTTCAAATCCTCCGAAACCGTGAAAAATGCCACCCTGTAGCGTGTGCTCCGAGACCATGGACTATAGCCTGTCGCTTTTCAGTGATTTACATCTTTTTTTCAAATCCTCCGAAACCGTGAAAAATGGCACCCTGTAGCATGTGCTCCGAGACCATGGACTATAGCCTGTCGCTTTTCAGTGATTTTCACCTTTTTTTCAAATCCTCCGAAACCGTGAAAAATGGCACCCTGTAGCATGTGCTCCGAGACCATGGACTATAGCCTGTCGCTTTTCAGTGATTTTCACCTTTTTTTCAAATCCTCCGAAACCGTGAAAAATGCCACCCTGTAGCATGTGCTCCGAGACCATGGACTATAGCCTGTCGCTTTTCAGTGATTTTCACCTATTTTTCAAATCCTCCGAAACCGTGAAAAATGCCACCCTGTAGCGTGTGCTCCGAGACCATGGACTATTGCCTGTCGCTTTTCAGTGATTTTCACCTTTTTTTCAAATCCTCCGAAACCGTGAAAAATGCCACCCTGTAGCGTGTGCTCCGAGACCATGGACTATAGCCTGTCGCTTTTCAGTGATTTTCACCTTTTTTTCACCTTTTTTTCAAATCCTCCGAAACCGTGAAAAATGCCACCCTGTAGCGTGTGCTCCGAGACCATGGACTATAGCCTGTCGCTTTTCAGTGATTTTCACCTTTTTTTCAAATCCTCCGAAACCGTGAAAAATGCCACCCTGTAGCATGTGCTCCGAGACCATGGACTATAGCCTGTCGCTTTTCAGTGATTTACATCTTTTTTTCAAATCCTCCGAAACCGTGAAAAATGGCACCCTGTAGCATGTGCTCCGAGACCATGGACTATAGCCTGTCGCTTTTCAGTGATTTTCACCTTTTTTTCAAATCCTCCGAAACCGTGAAAAATGCCACCCTGTAGCATGTGCTCCGAGACCATGGACTATAGCCTGTCGCTTTTCAGTGATTTTCACCTTTTTTTCAAATCCTCCGAAACCGTGAAAAATGCCACCCTGTAGCATGTGCTCCGAGACCATGGACTATAGCCTGTCGCTTTTCAGTGATTTTCACCTTTTTTTCAAATCCTCCGAAACCGTGAAAAATGCCAACCTGTAGCATGTGCTCCGAGACCATGGACTATAGCATGTCGCTTTTCAGTGATTTTCACCTTTTTTTCAAATCCTCCGAAACCGTGAAAAATGCCACCCTGTAGCGTGTGCTCCGAGACCATGGACTATAGCCTGTCGCTTTTCAGTGATTTTCACCTTTTTTTCAAATCCTCCGAAACCGTGAAAAATGCCACCCTGTAGCATGTGCTCCGAGACCATGGACTATAGCCTGTCGCTTTTCAGTGATTTACATCTTTTTTTCAAATCCTCCGAAACCGTGAAAAATGGCACCCTGTAGCATGTGCTCCGAGACCATGGACTATAGCCTGTCGCTTTTCAGTGATTTTCACCTTTTTTTCAAATCCTCCGAAACCGTGAAAAATGCCACCCTGTAGCATGTGCTCCGAGACCATGGACTATAGCCTGTCGCTTTTCAGTGATTTTCACCTTTTTTTCAAATCCTCCGAAACCGTGAAAAATGCCACCCTGTAGCGTGTGCTCCGAGACCATGGACTATAGCCTGTCGCTTTTCAGTGATTTTCACCTTTTTTTCAAATCCTCCGAAACCGTGAAAAATGCCACCCTGTAGCGTGTGCTCCGAGACCATGGACTATAGCCTGTCGCTTTTCAGTGATTTTCACCTTTTTTTCAAATCCTCCGAAACCGTGAAAAATGCCACCCTGTAGCATGTGCTCCGAGACCATGGACTATAGCCTGTCGCTTTTCAGTGATTTTCACCTTTTTTTCAAATCCTCCGAAACCGTGAAAAATGCCACCCTGTAGCATGTGCTCCGAGACCATGGACTATAGCCTGTCGCTTTTCAGTGATTTTCACCTTTCTTTCAAATCCTCCGAAACCGTGAAAAATGCCACCCTGTAGCATGTGCTCCGAGACCATGGACTATAGCCTGTCGCTTTTCAGTGATTTTCACCTTTTTTTCAAATCCTCCGAAACCGTGAAAAATGCCACCCTGTAGCATGTGCTCCGAGACCATGGACTATAGCCTGTCAATTTTCAGTGATTTTCACCTTTTTTTCAAATCCTCCGAAACCGTGAAAAATATGGCACCCTGTAACATCTGCTCCGAGACCATGGACTATAGCCTGTCGCTTTTCAGTGATTTTCACCTTTTTTTCAAATCCTCCGAAACCGTGAAAAATGCCACCCTGTAGCATGTGCTCCGAGACCATGGACTATAGCCTGTCGCTTTTCAGTGATTTTCACCTTTTTTTCAAATCCTCCGAAACCGTGAAAAATGCCACCCTGTAGCATGTGCTCCGAGACCATGGACTATAGCCTGTCGCTTTTCAGTGATTTTCACCTTTTTTTCAAATCCTCCGAACCCGTGAAAAATGCCACCCTGTAGCATGTGCTCCGAGACCATGGACTATAGCCTGTCGCTTCTCAGTGATTTTCACCTTTTTTTCAAATCCTCCGAAACCGTGAAAAATGCCACCCTGTAGCGTGTGCCATTTCAGTGATTTTCACCTTTTTTTCAAATCCTCCGAAACCGTGAAAAATGCCACCCTGTAGCGTGTGCTCCGAGACCATGGACTATAGCCTGTCGCTTTTCAGTGATTTTCACCTTTTTTTCAAATCCTCCGAAACCGTGAAAAATGCCACCCTGTAGCATGTGCTCCGAGACCATGGACTATAGCATGTCGCTTTTCAGTGATTTTCACCTTTTTTTCAAATCCTCCGAAACCGTGAAAAAGGCCACCCTGTAGCGTGTGCCATTTCAGTGATTTTCACCTTTTTTTCAAATCCTCCGAAACCGTGAAAAATGCCACCCTGTAGCATGTGCTCCGAGACCATGGACTATAGCCTGTCGCTTTTCAGTGATTTTCACCTTTTTTTCAAATCCTCCGAACTCGTGAAAAATGCCACCCTGTAGTGTGTGCCATTTCAGTGATTTCCACCTTTTTTTCAAATCCTCCGAAACCGTGAAAAATGCCACCCTGTAGCGTGTGCTCCGAGACCATGGACTATAGCCTGTCGCTTTTCAGTGATTTTCACCTTTTTTTCAAATCCTCCGAAACCGTGAAAAATGCCACCCTGTAGCGTGTGCCATTTCAGTGATTTTCACCTTTTTTTCAAATCCTCCGAAACCGTGAAAAATGCCACCCTGTAGCATGTGCTCCGAGACCATGGACTATAGCCTGTCGCTTTTCAGTGATTTTCACCTTTTTTTCAAATCCTCCGAAACCGTGAAAAATGCCACCCTGTAGCATGTGCTCCGAGACCATGGACTATAGCCTGTCGCTTTTCAGTGATTTTCACCTTTTTTTCAAATCCTCCGAAACCGTGAAAAATGGCACCCTGTAGCATGTGCTCCGAGACCATGGACTATAGCCTGTCGCTTTTCAGTGATTTTCACCTTTTTTTCAAATCCTCCGAAACCGTGAAAAATGCCACCCTGTAGCATGTGCTCCGAGACCATGGACTAAACCAAGTGAACTAGATGTTCTGAAAGAGAAATATCTCAAGCTACAGGAGGAACAGAAGGAAGCCCGTCGACTGCTAGAAGAGGAGATCGTCGTCTTGGAGGAGATCAGCGGCTTGGAAGGAAGACAACAGACCAAAGAAGCAGTGGTGGACACAAAGACTGCCATTATGTCACCACCTTCACTGGCACTGCAGGAAGTGACTCTGAGAAGGGAATTTCGTATTTCCGGACAGATTGGAGAACCAGGCCAAAGAGAGAAAATCTCCTACACCAGCCTAATCAACCAAGTAGAGTCTGGACAACGTAAGGGTCACTTGGAAGCGGAGATAATTGAAGCTGTCACACGTGCAGTGAGCCCAGGCTTACATCTGAGGGATATGCTGGAGATCAAAAGAGGATTGACTCTGTCCAAATTAAAAACTATCCTCAGAGGTCACTACAAAGTCGACTCATCTTCAGATCTGCTACACCGACTGATGAACATTACACAAGACCCCAAGGAGTCAGCTCAAACATTCCTGTTCAGAGCAATTGAACTGAAAGAGAAGTTAATGTATGAAAATGAGGGTGAGCAGTTTAGTCCCGAATTAATACAGAGAAAATTCCTCCGCTCTCTTGAAACAGGACTGTAGTGAGGCGGTGAAATTCCAGATCAAGCCGTACCTTTGCAGCCCCGATGTGACAGACGAGGAGTTGATAGAGCGAATAAATGAGGCTGCCAATCTGGAGCAGGAACGGCAGCAAAAACAAAAGAAAACACTCAATTTACAATTTACAATTTACAATTTAGGCATTTAGCAGACGCTCTTTATCCAGAGCGACTTACATTAGGCAGGAACAAAAGTATGGGAATACATCACATATATAAAATGCATTTATCAAGAAACATGCGTAAGCTAAGAACGTAGCTAGAACATATCTATATAATAACACTATACATATTAACTATACATATATACTATACTATGCTATACATATGTAGGCTACTATGATGTGCTATGACTATATACAATGCAATTATTGTGCTGTCTACATGACATGCTATAAGTCTGTTTCAAATGCTATCTAAGTCTAAAAAGTGCTATCTAAGGGGGTAGGATTGATTGATTGATTGATTGAAGAATTTATTAACAGTTTGCAGAATTACAGTACATTTCAAGCACAAACTCAATACAAAGGCTGTTAACTGTGAGTGGACGACCCAATTAAGCATTACACTTGTTTCCAATAGGGTCCACCATGTTCAAATCATCAAAACATTTAGAGACGTACAAATAGACACTTCTATAGACAGAACAGGAATTCATCATAAAGGAGGTAAAAAAGGGAAAAGAAACCTATACAGTGAGGGGGAAAAAAAGGGGTGGGCGGTGGGGGGGATTCACGTTCAGCTCCGTTAATTTGTTTTTTTCCTTGGAGGAGCTGCGTTGGGTCCCCAAGTTGGCTCAGTGGCCAGTGCTATGGGCCATGATGGAGTCTGAAAAGGTGGGTCTTCAGACTACGGCGGAAGATTGGGAGTGATGCTGCAGTTCTGACTGCAACGGGGAGTGCATTCCACAGTTTTGGGGCCAGAAGGGAGAAGAGTTTGGGACGTGTGGAGCGTTGGCCCGGCGTTTTTAGTGAGGGTACTTCCAGCTTTCCTGCGTTGGCTGATCTGAGTGCGCAGGAGGGTTTGTAGGGTTCAATCATGCTTGCAAGATATAGGGGAGCCATACCTTTGGTTGCTTTGAATGCCAGCATCAGAGTTTTGTATTCTGTGCGGGCAGCGACTGGGAGCCAGTGCAGGGAGCGGAGCAGGGGGGAGACATGTGAGAATTTTGGCTGGTTGAAGACCAGACGAGCTGCGGCATTTTGGATAATTTGGAGAGGCTTAAGTGCACATGCCGGTAGGCCAGTAAGGAGCGAATTACAATAGTCAAGTTTTGACAAGACTGTTGTCTGGATTAGGAGCTGGGCTGATTCCTGGGTGAGGAACGGTCTAATTCGTCGTATGTTATAGAGTGTGAACCTACAGGATCGAGTGACAGCTGTGATGTGAGTTTTAAACGAGAGCTGACTGTCCAGGACAACACCAAGGTTCCTGGCTGTTGGGACAGACGTTACCAGGGCATTGTCTACGGAAATAGTTAGCTCCCGCATAGGGCAGGACTTAGCTGGGAAGAAGAGAAGCTCAGTCTTGTCTGGGTTCAGCTTGAGGTGGTTGGAGGACATCCACTGTGAGATGTCAGCCAGGCATGCAGTGATGCGCTGTGAGTGTGAGTCTAAGGGGCTTGCTCATGAGTGATGCACTCATGAGCAAGCCCCTTAGACTCAGTGAAATCCACACAGAAGTGTCCACCAATACTTCTCAGCCCTCTTACAGCAGAGAAATGGAGACACCAGATGATCGGAGAGACCCCACGAACACAGCTGAGTTCAGAACCAAAAGTAAGAAAAGTCAGGGGCGCAGCTCAGAACAGGATTCCAACACCAGTCACCTCATAGAAGGACTCAGAGCAGAGATGTTGGAAATGAAAAAACTGGTTCTGGAAAGTGCAGAGGCTAACAGAAAGACTCAGACTGACAGATTTTCACCTTCCGCCTGGAACAGACCAAGAGGATGCAGAGCCTGTCAGGAAGCTCAGATTGGAGAGTCATGCAGACACTGTTTCAAGTGTGGCCTTGAGGGGCACCTGTCCAGAGGGTGCCGAGCGAACAGAGGACAGCAGGGAAACGAGTGAGGGCTGCTGGGTCGGGACCCTCAGTAGTCCGTGAACATGAAACACAACTTAGTCCCACTGAGCAGACAGCTGTCACCCAAGTAACTCCCGCGTTCCAGAGCCCCGCCAACTATCTCTCACCCCGAAGCCGAGCCAAACTCCTAGACCTCATTGGTAAGAGATGTACTGTCCATTGTCAGTTTGATGGGATCCTTATAGAAGCATTATGGGACACGGGTGCTCAGTCTAGTCTTATTAATGAGGAATGGAGGAAGGAGAATTTACCCCATCGTGTGGTGAGACCTATTAATGAACTGTTAGAGGCAGACAGACTAATCGGACTTGCAGCAAACCAAACAGAGATACCTTTCCTGGGTTGGGTGGAGGTGGAGTTCAGGCTAGGCAAAGACACTGACCAGGGAGAGCCACTGTTAGTCCCCACCCTAGTGTCAAGTGACCCGAATGTTGCAGAGCAGCCCATAATTGGCTTTAATGTAATTGAGGAATTTGAGGCAGTGTTAAATGGGGAGGTGATGTCAGAGGCAATTTCAGCGACCATTCTCCAAGTGAGCAAGGAATTATCTGTGACCTTTAGAGCAGCAAAGTCAATGCTCAGGCTTGTGCAGTCCCCAGAGAGCAATGAAGAAGTGGGAATTGTGCATACAGGGAAAAAGACGATTCACTTAGCAGCCGGACAGGTCAGTGTTGTCTATGTCAAAGCTAATAGTGGAGCACAGTTTCAAGGTCAAAACCTCCTACTCGTCCCTAGTGAAGAGCCCACACTACCTGAGGGGGTCATAATTGAAGAGGGGTTAGTCAGCATCCCTGCAGACAAGTCAATGTATGTGCCGATCCCCATTGCAAATGTCAGCAAGCATGCTATGACTCTAAATAAACGCACAGTTTTGGGTCACCTCCAAATAGTCAAGACTTCCTATCCAGTAAAAGTTGAACAGATAGAGAGTGATGTCAACAAGGAAGGTGAGGGAAGGGAGGACCATAAACAGAGTGACATTAAACAGACAGGAAAGCAGACAGGTGAAAAAACACAGAAACCAAACCAGTGGGACCCCCCTGTCGATCTTTCCCACTTACAATTTACAATTTACAATTTAGGCATTTAGCAGACGCTCTTAATCCAGAGCGACTTACAATAGGCAAGAACAAAAAGCATGGGAATACATCACATATGTAAAAAAAAAAAAAAAAAAAAAAATGCATTTATCGCGAAACATGCGTAAGCTAAGACCGTGACTAGAACATATCTATATAATGACACTATACATATAAACTATAACTAGAACATATCTATATAATGACACTATACATATAAACTACACATATATGCTATACTATGCTGTACATATATACTATGAAGTGCTATGACTACATACAATGCACTTATTGTGCTGTCTACATGACATGCTATAAGTCTGTTTCAAATGCTATATAAGTCTAAGAAGTGCTGTCTAAGGGGGTAGGGTAAGTGCTATGGGCCATGATGGAGTCTGAAAAGGTGGGTTTTCAGACTACGGCGGAAGATCGGGAGTGATGCTGCAGTTCTGATTGCAACGGGAAGTGCATTCCACAGTTTTGGGGCCAGAAGGGAGAAGAGTTTGGGACGTGTGGAGCGTTGTCCCGGCGTTTTTAGTGAGGGTACTTCCAGCTTCCCTGCATTGGCTGATCTGAGTGCGCGGGAGGGTTTGTAGGGTTCAATCATGCTGGCAAGATATGGGGGAGCCATACCTTTGGTTGCTTTAAATGCCAACATCAGAGTTTTGTATTCTGTGCGGGCAGCGACCGGGAGCCAGTGCAGGGAGCGGAGCAGGGGGGAGACATGTGAGAATTTTGGCTGGTTGAAGACCAAGCGAGCTGCGGCATTTTGGATCAGTTGGAGAGGCTTCAGTGCACATGCCGGTAGGCCAGTAAGGAGAGAGTTACAATAGTCAAGTTTTGACAGGACTGTTGTCTGGATTAGGAGCTGGGATGATTCCTGGGTGAGGAACGGTCTAATTCGTCGTATGTTATAGAGTGTGAACCTACAGGATCGAGTGACAGCTGTGATGTGAGTTTTGAACGAGAGCTGACTGTCCAGGACAACACCAAGGTTCCTGGCTGTTGGGACAGACGTTACCAGGGCGTTGTCTACGGAAATAGTTAGCTCCCGCATCGGGCAGGACTTAGCTGGGAAGAAGAGAAGCTCAGTCTTGTCTGGGTTCAGCTTGAGGTGGTTGGAGGACATCCACTGTGAGATGTCAGCCAGGCAAGCAGTGATGCGCTCTTCCACCTGGGTGGCAGAGGGGGGGAAGGATAGAAACAGTTGTGTGTCATCGGCATAACAGTGATAGGATATATTGTGAGCAGAGATGATAGTGCCAAGGGATTTAGTGTACAGTGAGAAAAGGAGGGGACCAAGTACAGATCCCTGTGGGACCCCAGTTTGGAGGGTTCGGGGGGATGATAACAGACCTTTCCAGGAGACCTGGTAGGTCCGGTCGGTGAGGTAAGAGGAGAACCACTTTAGTGCCGTCCCGCCGATGCCTAGATCCGCTAGGGTGTCTAGGAGCAGCTGGTGGTTCACTGTGTCAAATGCTGCTGATAGGTCTAGGAGAATCAGGACTGCAGAGTGGGAAGCAGCCTGGGCAGCATGTAGTGCTTCTGTGACTGCCAGCAGGGCAGTTTCTGTGGAGTGGGCTTTTTTGAATCCGGACTGGTTGGGATCTAGCAGGTTGTTATGTGAGAGATGGAGAGAGAGCTGGTTGGAGACAACACGTTCAATGCTTTTTGATAGAAATGAAAGGAGTGATACCGGTCTGTAGTTCTTGACATCTGAGGGGTCAAGGGTTGGTTTCTTGAGGAGTGGTGTTACTCTGGCTGACTTGAGGGCAGATGGGACGCAGCCTGAGGTTACTGAGGTGTTGATGATGGAGGTGATGAAGGGGAGCAGATCAGGTGCGATGGTCTGGAAGATTGGAGACGGGACAGGGTCGAGAGGACAGGTGGTAGGTCTAGTGGAAGTCACTAGTTGTAGGACCTCGTCTGGGGAAAGAGGAGAGAAGGAGGACATGCATGGTGTGTTGGGGTTAGTGTTGGTTGAGTCAGATGCCACTTTATGGGGGAGGGGGGGGAAGGAGCTGCTGATATCGTCAACCTTCTTCTCGAAGTAGTTGACAAAAACATCAGCAGTGAGGGATGAAGGTTGGGTGGGGGGAGGGGGCTTAAGGAGGGAGGAGAAAGTGGAGAAGAGCTTCCTTGGGTTAGAAGTACAGGATTGGATTTTGGTGTGGTAGAAAGAGGTTTTAGCAGTGGTTAGTGAGAGGGAGAAGGCAGAGAGGAGTGAGTGAAAGTGGGATAGGTCATCAGGTAGCTTTGTCTTGCGCCATTTCCTTTCGGCTGCCCTTAGAGGTGTTCGTTCAGATCTGAGAGTTTCAGATAACCAGGGAGCCGGTGGACATGAGCGAGCTGGCCTGGATGAGAGCGGGCAGTGTTTGTCGAATGCAGATGAGATAGAGGAGAAGAAGGATGAGGTTGCAGAGTCAGGTGAGAGAGAGAGGAAGGACTCCAGGGAGGGTAGAGAGGAGAGAATAGAGGATGAGAGGGAGGAGGGGTTTAGGGATTTGAGATTGCGTCGGGTGGTGACGTTAGGAGGGTTAGTGGGTTTAGGCGGGAGGGTGGAGAGAGAGAGGGAGAAGGCTATGAAGTGGTGGTCAGACCTAATTAACGGAGTAACAGAGAGTGTAGAGGGAGAGCAGGCTCTGGAGAACACAAGGTCCAAAACATTACCAGCCTTGTGAGTGGGAGGGGATGGAGATAGTGAGAGGTCAAATGAGGCCAGAAGGGATGTAACGGGAAGATACTTCTCTGCTGTAGGTAGGTTGAAATCGCCCAGTAGGATCAGGGGGGTGCCATCTTCCGGAAATGAACTAATCAGGGAATCTAGTTCTTCCAGGAAGTTCCCAAGAGTTCCTGGGGGGCGATAGAGCACAATGAGGGTGAGGGGGACTGGTTGTGATATTGAGATAGCATGGAATTCAAATGTGGACAGAGAAAGGTGAGAGAGATTTAAGACACGGAAATTCCATTTGGGGGACATTAGTAGTCCTGTGCCACCCCCTGCACCTGTTGGGCGAGGGGTGTGGGTAAACTTGTGGGAAACAGAGAGACAATGTGAGACAGTTACTGAGAGAGTGTCATGCTTTTGCCTACAATGAAGATGACATAGGGAATATTCCCTCCCTGAAGCTACACATTAGTCTTCAGGACCCCACTCCAGTAAAGAGAACCTACATGTCAGTCCCCAAACCGTTGCATAATAAAGTCAAAGAATATATCCAAGACTTGCTGAATCGTGGATGGATAGTCCAGTCAAGATCTCCATACGCATCACATGTGGTGTGTGTGAGGAAGAAAGATGGGACATTGAGACTTTGTTGTGATTACAGGGCGCTGAACAGAAAATCGATCCCTGATTGCCATCCAATCCCTCGGATCCAAGATATGCTGGACTCCCTCTTTATCAGTGGACCAGAATCCCCTTTGGTTTGAGTTCAGCCCCTGCGGAGTTTCAGCGTAACATGGAAGACTGCCTAGTGGGACTGAGGGATGATATTTGCCAACCTTATCTTGATGATAATCTTGTTCACAGCTCTAGCTTTGACGACCATGTCAGCCACATGAGAACTGTCTTCCAGAGATACCAAAAACATGGAGTGAAACTCAGTCCCCGCAAGTGTGACGTGTTCAGGCGAAAGGTCAGATTCCTGGGACGGATGGTTTCGGTTGAGGGCTACACGATGGACCCCGCTGAAGTGGCCCCTGTGCAGGCATTAAAGGAGAGGGTGCCTGCCACCGTTTCAGACCTGAGAAGGATAATGGGCTTTTTGTCATACTACAGGCCATATATCCCAAACTTTTCCAGACTTGCAAAGCCACTGTACCAGCTGTTCTCAACACCTCCTGACAAGACATCGCCTGCAGAGACAAAGACAAACAGAAAGAGTGGAAACAAGAGAAATAAAGGTAACATCCTGCCTAAAACTCCCATACACTGGACACAAAGCCACCAAGAGACACTGAACTTTCTCATAGATAAGCTGATTGAGCCACCCATCCTTGGCTACCCAGATTTCACCCAGCCATTCACTTTGCATTGTGATGCGTCCCAGGATGGACTGGGTGCAGTGCTTTATCAGAGACAGAACAGTAAAATGGTTGTTATTGGATACGGCTCCAGAACACTATCCCCACCTGAAAAGAACTATCACATGCACTCAGGCAAGTTAGAGTTCTTAGCACTGAAATGGGCCATATGTGAGCGTTTCAGAGACTATTTG
Organism: Electrona antarctica; assembly: GCF_951216825.1. Taxonomy (NCBI): domain Eukaryota; kingdom Metazoa; phylum Chordata; class Actinopteri; order Myctophiformes; family Myctophidae; genus Electrona; species Electrona antarctica. The sequence goes on along the minus strand of NW_027637910.1, from coordinate 147,632 downwards.
TATTATGCGCCCCATTTCACAGTATATACGGATAACAATCCCCTGACTTACGTCCTCTCAACAGCGAAGCTTAATGCTACAGGCCACCGGTGGGTCGGTGAGTTGTCAGATTTAAACTTTACTATAAAGTACCGCCCAGGCAAACACAATGCTGACGCAGATGGCTTATCCCGCATGCCAGTAGACATCAACAAGCTCATGGAGCATTGTACAGAGGAGGTTCACCAGGAAGTCATCAGTGCTTCTGTGCAGGGAGTGACAGTGCAAAGAGATACCCCTCTCATCTGGACCATGCCAGTGTCTGTGGAGGCAGTGACAGTAGTGAGGGATTCACCCACTCTGAGCAAACCTCTAACACCAGAGCAAATCAGAGAAAGTCAACTAAGAGACCCTGTCATTGGTCGAGTCCTCCATTACAAAAGTAACAACCAGCAGCATCCCAACAAGGTACTCAAAACTGAGTCAGCTGATGTAAGAGCTTTAATGAGGCAGTGGACTAAACTATATATCGATGACAATGGTGTTCTATATAGGAAAGCCGGTGACAAATGCAAGTTACGTTCCTATTGGGAAAACAGAGTCCATGTGGTGGTGAAGAGAAGGAGCAGTGACAGCCCTGTTTATGAGGTGGTACCCGAAGGAGGTGGTAAACAGAGTCCATGTGGTGGTGAAGAGAAGGAGCAGTGACAGCCCTGTTTATGAGGTGGTACCCGAAGGAGGTGGTAAACAGAGTCCATGTGGTGGTGAAGAGAAGGAGCAGTGACAGCCCTGTTTATGAGGTGGTACCCGAAGGAGGTGGTAAACAGAGTCCATGTGGTGGTGAAGAGAAGGAGCAGTGACAGCCCTGTTTATGAGGTGGTACCCGAAGGAGGTGGTAAACAGAGTCCATGTGGTGGTGAAGAGAAGGAGCAGTGACAGCCCTGTTTATGAGGTGGTACCCGAAGGAGGTGGTAAACAGAGTCCATGTGGTGGTGAAGAGAAGGAGCAGTGACAGCCCTGTTTATGAGGTGGTACCCGAAGGAGGTGGTAAACAGAGTCCATGTGGTGGTGAAGAGAAGGAGCAGTGACAGCCCTGTTTATGAGGTGGTACCCGAAGGAGGTGGTAAACAGAGTCCATGTGGTGGTGAAGAGAAGGAGCAGTGACAGCCCTGTTTATGAGGTGGTACCCGAAGGAGGTGGTAAAGGTCGAGTGTTGCACAGAAACCTCCTACTTCCATGTGACAGCTTACCCCTAAGCCACCCAGAAAAAGATACAGAGCAGAAAAGAGTCAACTCAAAAGAGTCAAAAGAGTACAATTTGTTTATCAGAAGACTGATAAACAAATTGAATGCTGTGACAGTGAAAGCAGTGATGATGGTGAGCTTGTATTCCGTTTCCCTTTTGATCAAAAATAATTATTCTACATTCTCTAATTGTGTAGACTTTGTGTAGAATTGTGTAAATTAACTGATGCAGATGTTTGACAATTGAACTCTTGAGAGCATAAAGTGAAACCAAATGGTACGGGTCCATTTGGTTTAATTTTATGGTCTTAAGAGTTAAATATCTATTAGAGTCCATTTTGTTAGCAACTCTCCATCATTTAGCATGGAGACCACCTGGAACCCACCCAAGGACCACTGGTGGTCTCCGGACCACTGGTTGAAAACCACTGTCTTAGAGCAATTACTGTTTCTGTCTCACTCTAGTCATAGTTATAATCTCACTAATAACTGTTAGTGTCTCTATCATGCAAAGGCTCAATTTATGTAACTAAGATAGCATTTTATGTAGACACAGCACTATATTTATATGCATAGTTTCATTATATAGATATTTCACTATTAGGTTCTTAGCTTGCTTATGGTTCATGATGACTATTTCTATGTATGTGATGTATTACCATGTGTTGTTTACTGTGAATCGTTCTGGATTAAGATTGTAAATTGTCTCTCTGGCTCCCTCCCCAGGTGGACCCCAGCTTTGCCTACACTCTGCTCTGACACAAGTTTGTTTTGACGGAGGAGTTGGACGAAGCCTTATCCTGCTGCAGGAACGCTATTAGTCAACAGTAGACACTACAATGCCTGGTAATTATTATTATTATTGTCTCCACCAGGCCGAAGGCATGGGGAGAGAGTATGTTTTGCACTCCGTCCGTCCGTCCGTGTGTGTGTGTGTGTCTGTGTGTGTCCGTCCGTCCTTCCGTCTGTGAACAGCTAATCTCCGGCACCGTTAACCCGGTCGATGCCACATTTTGCACACACACTCCCTGGATGCCAACGATGAACCTCTGCCCCAAAATTTCCAGAACGGCTTGTTATAGCGCCACCAGGAGGCCGCTTTGTGCAAAAAAAGTTTTTGGACAGTACACCTACAGATTTTGTCCAAACATCACGCAAATTGGTACACAGTCTCTCTAGAGCCATTCAACGAAACGGGTCTTTCAGATTTCTCAGACTCCATCCTGATTGGCTAAGATTGGCTTCCAAAGTTCACAGGAGTGCTCAGTTTCTAACAAAATGCTGGAAATCATGAACACATTGTGTTACTTCCGTGAAATTGTGCACGCACATTCCCACTAGGCCGAGGAAGAAATGCCACATGAACATTTTCAACTCAGCCTCATGGTGGCGCTATAACTGGCCGAAAAGTGTTTTTACCTCTAACTGCACGGATCTGTGGATAACTTTGTATGCCAACTCCCTAGAGGCCAAGGAAAAACCTTTGCCTGGAATTTGTCACATCTGCTCTTTATAGCGCCACCAGGAGGCCGACCTATGTAAAACACATTTTCTAATATTACTCCTTCAGATTTTATCCAAATTTCACGCAAATCGCTACACATGCTCTTCATAGTCATGTGATCAACACGGGTTTGTTTGATTTCTCATAATCCACCCTCATTGGCTACGATTGGCTTCTAAACCTTTCAGGAGTAGCCCGCTTTGTACCCGTTTTGTACAAATCGCCACAACTACTCAACGCAGCGTCCGATTGTGGTTAAACTGTCCATGCATATTCCCACTAGGCTTTGGAAGAAATGCCACTTGACAGTTTTCAAATCAGCCTCATGGTGGCGCTACAACAGGCCAAGCCGCGTCACACACACACGTTTATATTGCTCCTAAACATTTTGCCAAACATCACACACACACTCCTATCCTCCTGGTGGAGACCTGTGCCCAGAAGGGCACTTTTCTAGTTATTATTATTATTAGAGTCAACATTAGACACTGTCCCCTAGGGTAGGTACCCTCACATGTTCTCCCCGTGTCCCCTAGGGTAGGTACCCTCACATGTTCTCCCCGTGTCCCCTAGGGTAGATACCCTCACATGTTCTCCCTGTGTCCCCTAGGGTAGATACCCTCACATGTTCTCCCCGTGTCCCCTAGGGTAGGTACCCTCACATGTTCTCCCCGTGTCCCCTAGGGTAGGTACCCTCACATGTTCTCCCCGTGTCCCCTAGGGTAGATACCCTCACATGTTCTCCCCGTGTCCCCTAGGGTAGGTACCCTCACATGTTCTCCTCGTGTCCCCTAGGGTAGGTACCCTCACATGTTCTCCTCGTGTCCCCTAGGGTAGGTACCCTCACATGTTCTCCCTGTGTCCCCTAGGGTAGGTACCCTCACATGTTCTCCTCGTGTCCCCTAGGGTAGGTACCCTCACATGTTTCCCCGTGTCCCCTAGGGTAGGTACCCTCACATGTTCTCCTCGTGTCCCCTAGGATAGGTACCCTCACATGTTCTCCCTGTGTCCCCTAGGGTAGGTACCCTCACATGTTCTCCCGTGTCCCCTAGGGTAGGTATACCCTCACATGTTCTCCCTGTGTCCCCTAGGGTAGGTACCCTCACATGTTCTCCCTGTGTCCCCTAGGGTAGGTACCCTCACATGTTCTCCCTGTGTCCCCTAGGGTAGGTACCCTCACATGTTCTCCCCGTGTCCCCTAGGGTAGATACCCTCACATGTTCTCCCGTGTCCCCTAGGGTAGGTACCCTCACATGTTCTCCCCGTGTCCCCTAGGGTAGATACCCTCACATGTTCTCCCCGAGGTACCCTCACAATAAAAAAATCACACCCGTGTGACGTGAGGGGCGCTCTTATCATCGTACATCATCATGACGTAACATGTCGATTTGCTGAGACACACATGATGTATATTCTCCTTTCTTTGTCAATGGCAAATGTGACACGAGTTGGGACAAAAAGCAGTATATAGGAGGGGCTAGCGCTCCTCAAAAACATGCAGTAATCCTGGGTTCTGTACTGCCTCCCCCTGGCCAGCCGGGGCGCCTGATGGAGGGGAAAGGAACTTGTTGGAATAACGTGTTCCTTCCACACGCTATGTCCAACTGGGGAAACTCCCTGCTGTCAGGTGAAAAGAAGTGGCCTGCTCACTCCTCATGCATTGAAGGAAGCGTGAGCTCAGTTCAGGGCTCTCCCCAGGTTGGCAGAGGGAGAGTAACGCCCAGGATTACAGTTTAGGCAATTGACACCGGGTGAAAATAATTGGGTTACAAAAAAAGGAATCATAGTTACACAATGCCTGGTAAATATGTCCACAAATGCCATACTGGAAACACTATTTGTTTGTGTGTGTGTGTGTGTGTGTGTGTGTGTGTGTGTGTGTGTGTGTGTGTGTGTGTGTGTGTGTGTGTGTGTGTGTGTGTGTGTGTGTGTGTGTGTGTGTGTGTGTGTGTGTGTGTGTGTGTGCGTGTGTGCGTGTGCGCGTGCGCTGTAGGTATGGTTTAGGGATGATCTACTACAAGCAGGAGAAGTTCAACTTTGCAGAAATTCACTTCAAGAAAGCTCTGAGTATCAACCCTCAGTCGTCAGTGCTTCTCTGTCATATTGGAGTGGTATGTATGATAATTATAATGACTAGTCCTTATACCTGTTTGAATATATGAACACCATGCACACACGCGCACACACACACACACACACACGCGCGCGCGCTCGTGACCTGTCGTTACAAGACACACAGAAGCAATGTGTGTGCAGACGTTCGCTGCATCACGGTCAGTACAGGAGACTCTGTGTTTGCTTTTAGAGGTCGGAGGAGTTGAAACAAATCGTTCCCAAAGAGTCTTTGGTTTACTTCCTCATCGGCACGGTAACATGACCTTTGAACTCTAACCCATTCAGGACAGGAACTAGTGCTGCACCATTCTTGCTTCGATTAATTGTGCAGCACTAACGGGAACGCCTTTTGTTTGTTTCTTTATAATCTGTATAAAAGATCAGTTTCTCCAGATAGGGTAAATGCTGAATATTGGCTGATCACTGATCAGTGGCCGATTATTGGAGCATCTCTAATTTGAAGTGATCAAACTAGCAATAGAATACAAGTTTAAAAGCATCTTCCAGAAGCATGAATGGTCTCAGTTAAATGTCATAAAAGCAACCTTAATGCCTCAAATCTGTGATATCTTCAGCTGGTCGGCCTTGGATCTGATGACCTTTGAACTCTGACCTAACAGGTGTATAAGAAGCTAGGCCACACCCACCTGGCCCTGACGACCTTTAACATGGTAACGAATTCTGAATCAATAAAATGTCTGAAACCCCGACTTCACTTCCTGCTGTCTTTTTCTGTGGTGTTAAATAAATGGTAAATGGTGCATTTATGTAGTGCCTTTATCCAAGGCGCTTAAATATCCTGATCGCTGTTCTGATATATGTTGTGATTAGGGATGTCGCTAACGGATCATTTTCCATTCGGTTACACCATAGCTTAATTAACGGTTGTTGATTTTATTTATTTTATTTTAACCCAAAATGTATGTAATCTATCTAGTGTTCTCTTGGACATAGAAAACTCTCTTGCACCTCCCTGAGTGTTTAGAATGATGACATCTCTCCATAACTAAATAAAGTTAACCGTGAAGCCCATAAGTATATTCAGATGTTTTAACGGCTATCCGGTTAGCCATTGACAAACAATGCATTGCACTGTGAGCTTGTAGATCAGCTATTTTCAGCAAGTGTAAAATCAGTCATTACGACGGCATCACGGCTCACCAAAGTACATTTTAGTCTACTAAATCAAGTGGAGATTTAGTCGACTAAAATCTTATATTTAGTGAACTAAAACTAGACTAACACTAAAACATTCCAGGTGACTAAAATGTGACTGAAACTAAATTAAAACTATTGAAGAGACTTTGACTAAAACTAAAATCAAAATGTGCTGCCAAAAACCACACTGGTTAACATCAGGGTCTATTGCAGCTGTCCGTAGGTGCTCTTTGAGAGCGGTTTTGAAGGAGTCTAGGGATTCACATGTCTTTATATGGCATTGGAGTGAAATGCATCACAGTTTTACAAGTTTAAAAAAATGGGTGAAGTTTGTTTTGGGGCATAGTTCCAACAGTGTCTGTCTGTCCACCTATCTCATCAGAATATTCATTTAAACATTATTAATTAATTCAATTCAATTAAACAATTATGAATAATTCATATTATAATATTTGTAATAGCCTACTTATGAATATGATCCTTTACTATTTCTAGGCTATATATTTGATGTATTACCATGTGTTCTTGCATAATGTAAATCACTGGATAAAGCCTGATAAATGGATTAATGCCTGATAAATGGATTCATGCCTGATAAATGCCTACATTGTAATATAAATACTAGTTTTGGTTTAAAGTTAAAGTAATATAAACTACTAGTTGTAGTTATATAGAATGTAATATATTATACTAGTTTAATTCACAAACATTAATTTCAAGTTTGTAAATGCTTACTATAAAAAATAGCTAAAATACTAACATTCATGGTCATAAGCTCATAAAACATAATTAATAGTGATTCCATGATTCATAATAAATAATTGATTTCACGTGAGGTTAAAAATGTAAAAACATGATGTGATGATAACATTCTGAGGCAGAACAAACGTTCCCTGTCTGTCAGTAACGCTACACTGGACCATTGATTGATTGCAGTCATTGAACACAGCTGGTGCAAACATTTCGTCTCACTCAGGAATCTGTACACTACTATAATATATTACTACATAGCCTACATAGTTACTGTACTATACTATAACTGTACACTTGCAGCTTATATTGTTAGTGTTTAGTTGTTATTTATAATAATAGTAATAGTTATTATATATCGCGCTGCTAAAGACGTGTGAAGCCATGGAAGGACAGACGCTCCAACATTCTGAGAACCTCAACAACTCCATTGATTGATTGATTGAAAATTTTATTAACAGTTTGCAGAATTACAGTACATTTCAAGCACAAACTCAATACAAAGGCTGTTAACTGTGAGTGGACGACCCAATTAAGCATTACACTTGTTTACAACAGGGTCCACCATGTTCAAATCATCAAAACATTTAGAGACGTACAAATAGACACTTCTATATAGACAAAGAACAGTACAGGAATTCATCATAATGGAGGTAAAAAGGGAAAAGAAACATATACAGTGAGGGGAAAAAGGGGGAGGGCGGTGGGGGGGGGGGTTCAGATTTTACGGGGGCCAGTTTCGAATTGCAGCCATCCGTAGGTGCCCTTTGAGAGCGGTTTTGAAGGAGTCAAGGGATTCGCATGTCTTAATGACTGTTGGTAGGGCGTTCCACATTTTGGTGGCATAGGAGCGAAAATAATTTAGTCCCTTGTTTGTGCCGAATCTGGGTTGAACATGATTTGTTGCACTCCCTCTGGTGTTGTGGGTGTGGACTTCATTAACATTAAGGAAGTATCTACACAGGTACATGGGTATCTTGGTGGAGTATCGAATCTTGTGGACCAGACCCATTGCAAGATGCTGTACTCTGTCGCCGACCCTAAGCCATGCCAGTCTGTCAAAGTGGGCAGGGGTGAGGTGGGTTCGGGGGGTGAGGCCAAGTAGGAGCCTGACCAGTTTGTTTTGGGAGGTCTGGAGCCTAGTTTTAAGGGCCTTTGAGGTGCTGTGGTACCAGGAGGTGCATGCATAGTCAAAGAAGCCTTGTACAAGGGCTCCTGTTAACACTCCCAACGCGGATCGCGTATCAATACGTTATCAATTAATCAAACGTCGGGTGCGGATCACGTATCAATACGTTTCAATCACTTTTTTATAGAATACTTTCATTCATCTTTTTACCCACCCGGACAATGAAGAACCATCGCCCTATCATTGCTGCTTACTCCCGCTCACGTGATCAGAAAAAAAAAAAAAAAAACCCCTCCCCTCCTGAAAACAGGAGGGCTGGCCGCTTTACGTGTAGAAGCCAGTTGAACGCTGAACGGAACGCTGCCTATTGCCTAAACACATATGCACCAGATCGGCATTGCAATGCATAACATCTGCAACACACATGGACAGATGCATGTTTCCTTCTTCATACTGTAGCGACCAAACGATCCCCGAGCCTACAATACTACGAACTAACCACAGTATCGAGGGGCTGCCACGACAAGACAGTGTTCCGTTGGTGGATCACGTATCGCCATGCAGAGCCGTCATAATCGGAGATCGCTCAGACGTGTGATTGTAACGCTTTTTTATTCATTATAATTGTAGTGATAAGACCGCAATGAACGCGTCGGGGACGTAATCGACCCGGGTGTAATGTATAACGAACTTTTCCGCGACCTAAACCGTGGTGTTGTCATCTGTGGAAGTCATTTTTTCCTTCTCGTCGACATCACAGCCGGGTGACGCTTTTTTCCCCCTCCATCGCCCCCAAGCTGCATGCCCATAGCCTGGCTTGGCCAGCCTCATAGCGGGGATTCACTGAAGATTCTTCCCCGGAGGAAACATCAGTGAACCCTCGCTATGAGTCTGGCCGTGCCAGGCTAGCATGCCCAGGCATGTTCCCCTACACTAGCTTGAAAAACAAAATCAGCTGATGACAACGCGTTATACTATAGTTCTGAACCGAACGGTGGAATGGGACTTTTTATAGCCGTACGGATCAAGACTTTTGCTGCCCAATGTGCCCATGACCCCCCCCCCAATGTTACTGCGATCAAAACAATGAAAGCAGTGAGATAGATTAGGCGAGGCGGCAATCATCATCAAAAAGAAAGCATAGTTATGAAGGTTTATAGTCAGACATTGACAGGCAGATATAACAATAAACACAATAAATATGCTATACATCCTATACATCGAATGAAAGCCCTGAATGTGTACTTTTACGAGGAAAATAGTAAACATTGATCCCATGTACAGTTTGTCATAAATTGGATACTGGGTGGATGCACATTGCGCCCACCAGATATAACTGCAGAGAAGACATGGACCCGAACTCAATATTCACAAAATAAGGCCTATAGCGACATATAAATACTATATACCGTATGAAACAGAAGACTCTCTGCTTTCATAAGGAAAAAAATTGTACTGTAATAATAAAAAAATCACACCCCTGTGAAGTGAGCAGTGCAACTCTACTTCTCTACTTATTCACTACAGCTCGCTATATACGGACTGAGGCAGAAAGTCATGTAAACCTTTTATTTACAGTTTGGTCTGTAAACTTCTACTGTAATAATAAAAATCACACCCCTGTGAAGTGAGCGTTGCAACTGTTCTGTACTTATTCACTACAGCTCGCTATATACGGACTGAGACAGAAAGTCATGTAAACCTTTTATTTACAGTTTGGTCTGTAAACTTCTACTGTAATAATAAAAATCACACCCCTGTGAAGTGAGCGGTGCAACTGTTCTCTACAGTTGCACCGCGCAACTATAAAGAACAGTTGCACCGCTCACTTCACAGGGGTGTGATTTTTATTATTACAGTAGAAGTTTACAGACCAAACTGTAAATAAAAGGTTTACATGACTTTCTGTCTCAGTCCGTATATAGCGAGCTGTAGTGAATAAGTACAGAACAGTTGCAACGCTCACTTCACAGGGGTGTGATTTTTATTATTACAGTAGAAGTTTACAGACCAAACTGTAAATAAAAGGTTTACATGACTTTCTGCCTCAGTCCGTATATAGCGAGCTGTAGTGAATAAGTAGAGAAGTAGAGTTGCACTGCTCACTTCACAGGGGTGTGATTTTTTTATTATTACAGTACAATTTTTTTCCTTATGAAAGCAGAGAGTCTTCTGTTTCATACGGTATATAGTATTTATATGTCGCTATAGGCCTTATTTTGTGAATATTGAGGAGTTCACGTCCATGTCTTCTCTGAAGTTATCTGGTGGGCACAAGCTGCATTCAATAACCAATTACTGTCTAACTGTAGATGGGATCAATGTTTACTGTTTTCCTCGTAAAAGTACACATTCAGGGCTTTCATTCGGTGTATAGGATGTATAGGATATTTATTGGGTTCAATTTTATATCTGCCTGTCAATGTCTCTGACTTTAAACCATCCATAACTCTGCTCGCTGTTCAAGATAACCACTTCCAGGCAAATGCAGGTGTTGCAAAAAGGTCAATATCTCCAGAATGGAACATGGTAAAATCAAAATGTATTTTTTTAATTGAAGTGGACAAGTTCAGCTTTCTTTTGATGTAGGCGTGTGATTCTCGCTATAAGAGAACATTTTACTGTGGGCCCCCGAACAAGGCCTTTGTGCAATGTTAAACGGCAGCAACATCCAAATAGGCCTGTTGAGATCTTGCAGCAATCAAAGTGTTAAGGTCTTCAAGGTGTTTTTGTCGACCAGTGAGGAGATCCTGTAAAGGAATCTTGTTCTTTGGTTGACTTTTTTGATTACGTTGGTGGCCATTTTATCACCGGAAAGATTAGCCTCCAGGATGGAACCTAGGTAGGTAATTTCATCTTTACGTGTGATAACATTGTCACCCACTCTAACCAAGAAGCCATTTGCCTTGCTGAGATTACTATTAGATCCAAAGAGAATGGATTCAGTTTTTCCCAGGTGTAAAGATAGTTTGTTATCAGCGAGCCAGGTGCAGATTCTACCGAGTTCAGAGCTGAGGGCATTTTCAACCTGCAGTTTGTCCCTGTCCGAGACCAGCAGTGCCGAGTCATCTGCGAACAGGAACAAGTTGCAGTCACAAGCTGAAGTCATGTCGTTAACATATATTAGGAACAGTAGAGGCCCTAGTATGCTTCCTTGTGGAACGCCACAGCTCACTGGGAGGGGGGGGGGACAGTGTTCCGTTCACTTCCACCATCTGTTCTCTCCCCTCCAGGTAGGATTGCATCCAGCTCGCTGATGTGCTATCGAAACCAATTGCTTTTAGCTTGTTAACCAGTATGGAGTGGTTCACTGTGTCAAAAGCCTTTTGGAGGTCCAGCATGACCATGCCGCAGTATTTGCCAGCGTCCACCTCTTGTTTGATGTGGTCGCTCAAATAGAGAAGGCATGTGTCAGTGGAGTGGGATGTTCTGAAGCCAGATTGGAACTCGTACAATAATTTATTAGTGGCAAGATACTTTTCAACCTGTTCATAGACTATTTTTTCCATCACTTTCGAGATGGAGCTTAGAATAGAAATAGGGCGGTAGTTGCCGGGGTCTAATTTACTCCCTTTCTTGTGCAGGGGGGTTACTTTGGCCAGTTTGAAATCTAGGGGGACCTGTCCCTGTTTGATGGAGAGGTTTACTATGTGGGTGATGATTGGAGCTATAGAGATGGCTGAGTCTCTGAGAAATTTGGAGGGAATATTGTCATGGCCAGTGGCCTTGTGGGGTTGGAGGGCACTCAGTTTCTTAAGTACCTCATCAGTTGTTACCATAACTAATTTAAAATCGTCTTTACAAACACCTAGGTTTCTGTAGAAGGTTTTAATGTGCTCTACACCAAAGAGCCCAGAGTGGGAGGGCAGATTGTTAACCAGCGTTGTTGATATGTTTGTAAAGAAGATGTTCAAGTAGTTGGCCACATCAAGCTTGTCAGTGATGAGAGTATTGTTCGCTTTAATGTTTATGTTTGAAAACCTGGTTTTCAGTTTCTGACTATAGCCTAATTGGTTGTTGAGTAGCTTCCAGAGCTCTCGAGGATTGTTTTTGTTTTCCTCAGCTTTATTATTAATAAAGTTACTTTTGGCGGATTTGATCATGGCAGTAACATTATTTCTTAGCCTGTTTCGTTGGGTTTTTAGGTTGTCCAGCTGAGCTTGGAGACCCCTGTTGAAGCGCTTGGCAAGCTTTGACTTGCATTTTAGAAATTCAGAGCATTTTTTGTCCAGAAGAACAGAATGGGTTTTTCCACAACAAGAAGTAAATGTATTTATAAAGAACGTCTTTTCCACAACGAGAGGCCAACCAGGTAATAATAATAATAATAATAATAATAATAATAATAATAATAATAATAATAATAATAATAATAATAATAATAATAATAATAATAATAATAATAACAATATTAACAAGGCCAACGAGGTATTCAACCTCGTCTGTCTGTCTGTCTCTGTGTCTGTATGTCCGAGCACCAACAAGCTGCAACACCTAAAGTGGCCAGTAGAGTACAGCACAGAGTACACTACAGTACGAGCCCTGGGACGCGCGCGCGCGCGCACACACACACACACACACCCCTCCCACTCTCTTCACCAGCATCAGTCAGGATCAGGAAGAGGTATTGCAGACAGAAGCAACAAGTAACACTTTAAACAACAGCACAGAACTCCTAAACAACCTGGACTCACCACAACTTCACTCAACAACGAGGTCAGTGTCCTCTAAGACTTAGACCTAGCCAGATATTATCCCTTACTTAGAGTCTAAGTAAGGGATAATATCTGGCTAGGTGGTCATTATCGGGAGATAATTCACCGACAGGGAGTTTAACCACCGAGGTGGTTACACTCCCTGAAGGTGAATTATATCCCGACAATGACCACCTAGCCAGATATTATCCCGCTTATTACATGGCTAACTAACATAAATTAATACATTGACCCAAAACACAACAAAAAAAGTATTCCATAAGTTCGCGCTGGCTGCATCTGGCCAGCTGCAGGGCTGGAGCACTGTCGGAAAACAAGGAAGTGAGTTGATCAAATAGAATCCATTTTCGGTCCTGCTTCGTCTATTTCTCGCTCAAATGTTTTCAAAAACATTTTTAAGAGCAATGTTAAGCTGTAAATGACATCGTGTGTCACTAGTGTGTGTGTGTGTGTGTGTGTGTGTGTGTTTACATGGCTGTCATGTTGGAAACAGCAGTAAATCAAGCGGGGCGCAGCCGGTGGTGCTCAGAGGGTTTGAAATGAAATGATTACTATATTTACCCTAGCCGCAATTTGCAACTCTAGATTTTTTTATAATGGGATGAATCTAGAGTTGCAATACCCTCCATTGACTCCCCACTCATCATTTTGCGTTTGCGATCTGCTCGTCTTAAACTACGTTAAACTCACCAACATTGCAGCTGTATATAGTCCAAGCTTGAATTATTCTCTTTCAATCTGCCGAGCTTGTTTTTCATAACAATCCCCCGTAGACATGTTATGAGCTACTTTCTGTCAAGACATTCTGTGCAAGTGATTCTTTTTCTAAGTGCTGGAGTTTGGAAGCGCTCGTCCCTGAACGTCCCTGCATGCATCTGTTTCGCATTTGCACATAATGCAGGAGGCAGCAGCGCGACCCCTTAATACAAACGAGCGCTTCCAAACTCCAACATTTCTTCTTCTTGACATAAAGTAGCTCATAACATGTCTACGGGGGATTTTTATGAAAAACAAGCTTTGCAGATTGAAAGAGAATAATTCAAGCTTGGACTACAGCTGCAATGTTGGTGAGTTTAACGTCGTTTAAGACGAGCAGATCGCAAACGCAAAATGATGAGTGGGGAGTCAATGGAGGGTATTGCAACTCTAGATTCATCCCATTATAAAAAAATCTAGAGTTGCAAATTGCGGCTATATTTACCCAAGGTATCTGGGCTAAGCTCAAGAACTTGTTTCCAGCCAGGCCCTGCTCATAGAACATTTCATCGTAGTGGTTCAATGCCTTGTTCAAGGGCACCTCAGCGGTGGTAATTTTAACGTGTCGGACCGCTGATTCAAACTGGCGACCTTCCGGTATCAAGACCGCTCCGCAATCCGTTCGGCCACCGCTGCCACTGGTTTGATTAGGCAGCGGTCATTATCGACACATAATTCACCGCTGAATTAAGCGATTGACCAATCAGAATAAAGCATTCAACCAAGCCATGTAATACATTTAGTGGAGTTGACCTAGACCAGGGGTGCCCATGCATTTTTTACTTGACATCTACTTTTAAAATGACCAGCTAAACAGGGCTCCAGACTAACTTTTTCACAGGTAGCACTGGTGCCACCTACCTTTTCATTTGGTAGCGCCACCACAAATTAGGTAGCACCATTTTTTTCTTTGTATAGCGTGGTATTAATACATGATCTTATCATGCCCCCACATCGGGCGCCATTTATTTATGTAGTGGTTTCCACCATTAAAGGTTTGAATCATAAAACCCCCTACAAAGGTCACTGTGTAAAAAACAGCAACCTACCTGGTTATACTTCAAAACACTGTAGATGGTTTCAACCCACCACAAAGTCACTCAGTCAATAAAGGCAATATTTATATTCCACACACAGAAAGTCAGTTTAAGGTTTTGTGTTGAAAATTAAATGCAGTCCAAACCTTTTGGATTAATAAAGTGACAATTTGTACAATATCTCCATTACCATTATCCAAATTAATTCCTTATTATAATATTTCTACATTTTGGAAAAAATCTTTTGCAATGTGAAATGCCACCAAATTCTTAATCCTTTTCCTTGTCTTTATGGGCCAACTTGTGAAAGCTGCATGCTTTTATTGTGAAGGAAAAAGTTTCGGAATGCTCTCAGAGCCTGCATATCTCCGCGTGCTGAAAATAGCTGATCTACAAGCTCACAACGCGTCGCGGACGCGACGCGTTGTGAGCTTGTAGATCAGCTATTTTCACGTATGGTATGGACACATAGGCTACCTCCTCGATGCAAACATAACAAGCTTTGGAAGCTATTTTTCGTGGCACATGTTTAATCAAGCAACACGTTTACTAAGTTTCACTCAGTGTTTGGGTCGGGAGTCGGCTGTCTGTGTAGATCATGACTGATCATCATGCAGTTAGATATGCGCGCTGCGCGCTCCAGTGAAATTGTACAGCTGAGAAAGATTAGTTAATTTGTGTCGGATAAGCTGCGTTCAGACCTGAAT
The DNA here is from genome assembly GCF_951216825.1 of Electrona antarctica. NCBI lineage: Eukaryota > Metazoa > Chordata > Actinopteri > Myctophiformes > Myctophidae > Electrona > Electrona antarctica. The sequence continues at coordinate 132,537 of NW_027637910.1, read as the reverse complement.
ATATATTCGCCTCGGTTCGTCCAGTTTGTACCGCGGCAGGTTGCGCCGCGCCCGTTTGCGCAATTCTCGTCTTTGAATTGACTTTGTATGTAATCGCGCCGCTCTGACCATCCAAGTCTGAAGGGCTTATTTGTGGGTTTTTGTGAACGATCGTTCTTTGAACACTGGGCGTCAGGCGAACGTCCAATGTTTTCAATCAATGGAACGGGCAAGCACTGCGGGATGTTTTTTTTCCTCCACTCATCCTTCCAGCAAGTCGCACCTGTGCGACCTCATTCAATTTTAAGTATCACCCTTAATAAATTAAGTCGCATATGCGACCTAATAGGTCGCACGCTGGAGCCCTGCAGCTAAACAAGATCTACCCACACAATATTATCCAACTGCTGAGCTGCGTGGCACTGTTGTAGTGTCGTTTCTGATTGATTGATTGAAATATTTATTAACAGTTTGCAGAATTACAGTACATTTCAAGCGCAACTCAATACAAAGACTGTTAACTGTGAGTGGTTCAAGCTGTTACTTTGGGCTTGTTTATCAGTAAAGACAGACCGATTAATTGGTCTGATTGATTAATCAAACCGATGCCGATTAATCTAAAAACAACTAAAATCGGCCGATACCGATGTGTTTGCCGATTAATCTCCCATCACTAGTTCCAACACATTTAATCTGCCAAATGAATGCTTCATAAGGGTGACTACTGTCACCTCAGTGTGTTCCAACACATTTAATCTGCTAAATGAATGCTTCATAAAGGTGTCTACTGTCACCTCAATGTGTTCCAACACATTTAATCTGCTAAATTAATGCTTCATAAAGGTGTCTACTGTCACCTCAATGCAGCTGCTGAAAGTTGGGCTACCATTAACAACCTATATGGCCTAAGAAGGCAAAATGTACAACATTTAATTCTGCTTTGAGTAGCATGTTAGGCTACGGGTTTTTCATGATTCTGAATACATTGCAAGCATCGCAAACACCGGTCTTCCAAATGTGATGACGCAAAACATTTGTGGTGACAGTTTGTGTTGTGGGCCTACTTCTCACTTCTCACTTCTCTTTTTACAACCCTCTGGCACGCACGCATGAGCACACACACACGTGCACGTACGCACAAGCACACGCACGCATCAGTGCCACAGATAAAATGCACGTGCATACGCACTTGTACATAATGTTATTATGCATTGTAACATGATGGGAACGTGCAGAATGTGTTGTTTTGAAGTGTGTGTGTGTGTGTGTGTGTGTGTGTGTGTGTGTGTGTGTGTGTGTGTGTGTGTGTGTGTGTGTGTGTGTGTGTGTGTGTGTGTGTGTGTGTGTGTGTGTGTGTGTGTGTGTGTGTGTGTGTGTGTGTGTGTGTGTCGGGGGGGGGGGGGGGGGGGCATGTAAAACAGGTTATTGTGGTTAGATTGCATAATGTTCAGCTCTGTTGGTGTGGGTGGGGGGGGTGGATTGCATAATGTTCAGATCTGTTAGGGTAGTTTAGGGAAGTTTTACATGAACATGTGAAAGTTGAAAGCCTGAAAAGGTCTGTTGAATAATTACTATATCCTGTTCATTTTGGGGTAAAGGCCTCTGCCCCCGCCTCCCCCTCTGTTGTAGAGCTACATGATTAAATTAAGACGTATATTTATTGTGCATTATTGCACCAAAATTCATATATAAAATTAGGCCAGTTTCTATTCATTATTATTTACATATAGCATTAGTTTTGCACGGAAAACACTCCTTGGCCTAAACACAGCCATAGCCGTGCAAAACTAATGCTTGGAATGGATTCAGAATCATGAAAACTCCCTAGTTTGACATGTCACAATTGTCACATGCTATTTAAAGCATAATGACATTTGGAAAATGTTGCCTTATATTGGTTGTCTATGGTGTGGTATACAACAATGGCCATAACTTTATTTTGTGATGTTTCCGGCAGAGAAGGCCTCTCATTCTGTGGACCTTAACAGTGATGTAAATAGGGTGCGTTTTGCGTCCCAAAACGCACTTTATAGTTTTGGGCCCCAACCTCCGCTCATCCTCTGCGTCCATGGGATGCACTACTGTACTCAGTCAGCATACACAGTAATAATAATCCACGTGAAAAAAAAGAAATCGCGGGGTAAAAAATGCGGTAAAACAATAATCTACGGACACGATCATTTTGCATGCCCACATCCGACCTCATCCTATGTTATAAAAAATAAAATCCATGTAGGAATCGTTCTTGTAGAACCACTAGTCTGTAACAACATTGTCAACACAGCGCGCTGTGCGCCGCCATGTTGGTTCTGACTGAGCGCAGCCTCTAGACTAGAGCTGTTTAGAGACGGAGAGTGACGACAATGGAGTGATCAGTGACGCATGCAGCCCCACGAATAAGCAGTGAATGGAGATGTCGCAACTCTCTCAATTTTTAGGGGAACATGTTTTAGCGTGACAAGCAGACCCGATTCAATGGGAAACACACATTGTGTAACACACGCCGATATTTTGACTAAGTATAATAATTGCAACTGCAAACAACTTTTGGTTGGTTTAAGCTATGTTAAATCCACTGTTGCCCACTATTAGTATTTCTTACTGAGTTGTGCTTGCTGATACTACTAGCCTACATTAAAATATATATTGTATAGGCCTATTTGATGTTTATATATATTTTTTTATTATAAAATACATTTTTTTTTATTATTATTATTTTTGAGTGGTGCAACCACTCAAAAATAGCTGGGTGGGTGGCTGGGTGTCTGGGTATGAGCACGAAAACAGCATGGTTGTTTTTCACCATCTGTGTGCAACCTAATGCACACACAAACACACACGCACGTACTGTATTAACTGTATGCTTTCGGGGGTGCCAGTACATTACAGTACAGTAGAGGGGCCGCCACACGGTAACTCTGTCATTCTCAACCGTTTCGGACGCGACGCGGCACGCCGGAACTGGCCCGGCGTGTTCCTGGGGGTCTGGAACACCCCCCCCCCCCCGCCCCGCGAACCCCCACACGGAGTTGCATCCCTCACTTCACACAGGTGTGATTTTTTTTGGGACTCATAAGAATTTTTTGGGACTCATTTGAATGACCACCTGTGCATCCCGGGACTCATTACATTGAAAACCTATTTACATCACTGCCTTAATGCCCAGAGCAGACCTCTCATTCTGTGGACCTTAATGACCAGAGCAGACCTCTCATTCTGTGGACCTTAATGACCAGAGCAGACCTCATTCTGTGGACCTTAATGACCAGAGCAGACCTCTCATTCTGTGGACCTTAATGCCCAGAGCAGGCCTCTCATTCTGTGGACCTTAATGACCAGAGCAGACCTCTCATTCTGTGGACCTTAATGACCAGAGCAGACCTCTCATTCTGTGGACCTTAATGCCCAGAGCAGACCTCTCATTCTGTGGACTTTAATGACCAAATTAATAGAAAAAACACAAATAAAAAGTACGGCATGACATCACAGGTTAAACCCTATTCCTTGAGCTTTCGGGCCTGTGGCTCCCCGGCTATAGCGTTCCATTTTGCTATAGTTTTGTGTAGTCTCTTTCCAGTATGTCAGGTAGCGTTCTTTTTGTTTTCTTATAATCTGATTAAGTCCATTGGGTTTTCCATTTTTTTATTTTTTTATTTATTCTTTATTTACCCAGGGAAGTAGCTGAGCACAGGTGCTCATTTTCAGCAACGCCCTGCACATAGAAACACACAGACAGACACACACGCACACACACACATTAAAACCTGGGAGCTGACCAGTACAACCACAGTCTTATACTGTTGGCCACTAAGCAGCTCCAGGGGGAGCAGTTGGGGGAACCATCTGGTGGCTGTGCTTGTGTTTGTGTATACTAGACCTGTAGGTGCCCGTCGGCCACCGGCCTACTTGAGGTTGAGAACGATGCAACTTGGGAACCTAATAATACCCGTTGTCAACTTGACATAGCACCCGTTTTAACTATCTGTCTGTGTCCCTTTTGTGCCCATACTGTATATGGAGATCTCTGTGTGTGATGCTGGGTGCAGATTCAGGCCCAGGCTACACTTTTGCAAAACGGATATTTTCGTCCCTTCCCATACGACAGAGATATGTGTCCACACACAAACGCAGAAACGCATTCACACTCGGCACCAATACAAATGAAATCACCAGTCCGCACTGGACTAGTAAGCTGATATATGTATTATTGGATGCAGCAGAGCAGAGCCTTTGCTCGCTGCAGTTGATGCAACAAGTTGTTAACAGTGATATATATGAACAATCAGATTTATATCCGTGTAGTTTCCATGCAGGCACAAGATGCATTTCTCACCTAATTAGAGTAAAAATGATATGCGCTAATGAGCGGTGACGTCATCGTTTCTCAAAATCTCCGTTTCACATGACTACACCGCTCCACTGATCCGGATATTTTCGAAAATCTTCACTTATTTATCCGTTTCCAAAAACCTCCGTTTGAGTGAGCTTGTAGATCTACTTCTACACTGCTGCTGTGAGCTTGTAGATCTATGGTGTGTCTACACTGCTGCTGTGAGCTTGTAGATCTATGGTGTGTCTACACTGCTGCTGTGAGCTTGTAGATCTACTTCTACACTGCTGCTGTGAGCTTGTAGATCTACTTCTACACTGCTGCTGTGAGCTTGTAGATCTACTTCTACACTGCTGCTGTGAGCTTGTAGATCTGCTGTGTCTACACTGCTGCTGTGAGCTTGTAGATCTACTTCTACACTGCTGCTGTGAGCTTGTAGATCTACTGTGTCTACACTGCTGCTGTGAGCTTGTAGATCTACTTCTACACTGCTGCTGTGAGCTTGTAGATCTACTTCTACACTGCTGCTGTGAGCTTGTAGATCTACTGTGTCTACACTGCTGCTGTGGGCTTGTAGATCTACTTCTACACTGCTGCTGTGGGCTTGTAGATCTACTGTGTCTACACTGCTGCTGTGAGCTTGTAGATCTACCTCTACACTGCTGCTGTGGGCTTGTAGATCTACTGTGTCTACACTGCTGCTGTGAGCTTGTAGATCTACTTCTACACTGCTGCTGTGAGCTTGTAGATCTACTTCTACACTGCTGCTGTGGGCTTGTAGATCTACTGTGTCTACACTGCTGCTGTGAGCTTGTAGATCTACTTCTACACTGCTGCTGTGAGCTTGTAGATCCACTGTGTCTACACTGCTGCTGTGGGCTTGTAGATCCACTGTGTCTACACTGCTGCTGTGAGCTTGTAGATCTACGGTGTGTCTCAACATGAATACCATTTTAAATTAATCTGATCCTTCAGGTGGAACATATTCCCATATTGTGTGTTATACTATCAGCGTAGTAGTAGCTATAGATATAAAATAGTCCCATTTCCGACCGACTCGATGCCGGGCTCTGCACTCCCTGCGGGGGTGTGGAACGCGTGTGTTGAATGTGAAGTCGGTGGGTCAAACGGTTCTTGAGTTACGTGCATTACAACAGCACGCACGCACGCACGCACGCACGCACGCACGCACGCACGCACGCACGCACGCACACAGCGACGTGGTGCATTATATAGTAGATAGTCCCCTATATATTACATGAGACGTACTTCTGTTTTCATGAAAGATGCAGCACAAAGGTTCTCTCTGTAAATAACTGTAAATATTTAAAACCATCTTAGAACATAAATTCTAATAATGTTTTATGAAATTCAATAAACTAAATGTAAGTGTACAGTGTAAGTAATGCATAAGATAACTTTCCGTTCACCATTACATCACCTTTTAGTCCATTTGACACTTCTATCTGTTCAATACCAAACCTAATAATGCTGTTTCATATTACGTTTTTGTTGTTGATTTGTATTTGGGGACAATTTTAGCTTGGTTGCCCAAACTTTGGTAATTGGCATAATCAAAAAAAGGCCTTTATATCAGGTCAATCTCACATGTTAAAGGTCTGGTCAATGAAACAGAAACAACTATTTCTATTTCTATAACAACTTATACTTATACATTTGTGATAATAGCATAAGAAAATATGATAATATTTATCTTTTGCAACTACATTCAATATCTGTAAGCTTCAACTCATAATCAGGAACATAACATCAACCTACCACATCCCCCTAGCCCTCCTGATTGGCAGCAATATCTTACCCAAATCCTGATCTACCTCATCGTCAAAAGTATATCCTCTTTATTATCAACATCACTTCTCATTTGTAGCTTCAACATCTCATCAGGTGTCAGGTCACCCTTAGCAAAATGTGGATCTCCCATCCAAATTGTCACCTGAACTTTCAAATTGAGCTTGGTGGTTTGCCACATTCCACTTGTATATGAGTACAACTGTCGTGGTACAACAGCAGCAACAGATTGTTACATTGTGACACCCAACTCACCCAGCACATCAGGGTAGTCTGGGAAGTTCCCTGCCAGCAAAGTATTTTGTGCTCTGATCTTGCCTTTGCACATGGATATGAGGTTGCACAGGACTGTCCCATTGAAGGTCGTTAATGTCAAGGCAATTATGTTTATGCACTGTCAAATAGGTCTACATCTATTCTATGGTAACATATAGCTGTATAGTCATATTATCCTGCTCATTACTGTGCACAAATGTATACATCTTTGTGTTTGAGCACAAATGCATTTTGAGAACCCCCACATTTTCAGTAAAGCGTGCACGCTGTGCAGCCCCCACACACCATCATTCTACAGTTCAATCTAGTTGAATACCCCTGCTGTAGGTTACAACAACAAACAGCTGCATATCAATGGTAAGGTGAATACTGTGCATGTCAACCAGTGACCATACTGTATCTGCTGCATGCTTGGACACACCTGCTTATGAGACAGACATTGACCTGACCTTTAGCACATAAGATTGACCTACTTATAAGAAATTGATTTTATGTGACAGTTATTCTGTTCATTTTGTAATTGTATTGTTTTTACATAATGCAGTACAATAGAACATCACTTTGGGTGTGGTATGGACACCATTTTGGATTTGGCAATACATAATTAACTAGTGATGGGAGATTAATCGGCAAACACATCGGTATCTGACCATTTGAGTTGTTTTTAGATTAATCGGCATCGGTTTGATTAATCAAACCGATGCCGATTACGTTTTTCCTTTTTCGAACATAGTAACTGCGAGAGTGAGGTCTAGCCAACACCAACTCGGGATTCCTGGATCGCTGCCCTCCACAATGTCCTATCCAACATCAGGTTATTGAGCTCTGCAGTGTTGTTAGCCAAGCTGTCGCGCCGCAGCACGTCTACATAGGTGGTACGCTTCTTTCCCCCCCCTGGCTTTGCCCTGGGTTTGGCTCCCATAGTCAATTTACTTGCCTCAAGTTCTGGGTACCTGACGCAGTGCCCTGCCAGCCTCATCCTTCTCTCTCTGACTTTGTCCGTGACCCGTGGTAGGTCCCCATAGAGGTCCACATTTCTGATGTGACACCTAGTGCCATTCGTAGCATTCTTGTGTAGACTCCATCCAGGGATTTTTCCTGTTGTACTGTGAGGGTCCATGTCTCGACAGTATCTATGAACAGCCGCCTCTTAAGGTCTTCTCCCATGTCTGATTTCCACACTCTCCTCATCCCGTGCAAGGCTTTCCGGGCAAGTGCTCTCCGAACCTTCAGATCCTTTTCAGTTGAGGCAGTCCAGGCCCCGAGGTACTTGAAGTCCTCGACTCGCTCGAGCACCGTCCCGTCTGCAGTGGCAATGGTTTTGTCCTCTGTGTTGACTGTCATTACCTTTGTCTTCTTGGTATTGAGCTTGAGGCCGAACTTGGACCTTGGCTCGAGTCTGGCTGTAGCTTGACTCTATCATCTGGACCAACTTTTCTGGAACTCCGTAGGCACGTAGAATACTCCTGAGTTTCCCCCGGTGGATGGTGTCGAAAGCCTTTTGGAAGTCAATGAATGTGATCACCGCTGACAGGTTGCGCTCCCATACCCCTTCCAATATCCTCCTCAGTGCCAGTATCTGCCCGACTTTCGAACATAAACATAAGTTAAGGATTATGAAAGATCATTATTATTATTTTTGGACGTTTATTTCCTTTGTCTTTTCTCATTTATATTTTAATAAATAATAATATTGGAATAAATAAAAAATGAAATGAAATTAATTAATCGGTCTGTCTTTACAGATAAACAAGCCCAAAGTAACAGTTTGAACAGATCTACAAGCTCACAATATTATAAAGGTATTTAAGTTAGATGTGACTTGCCTAAGCCTGTAGTGCAGACACCCTGTTACATGTATTTTTCAGAATAGACAAAATTATAATCTTTCAATACAGAATAAGATCGACATTGGTAATATTGGTTATCAGCCATAACAGCAATTAATTATATCGGATATCGATATCGGCCAAAATGTCTCATCGGCACATCCCTATAATTAACTGATCACTTTCACTGATTCAGCCACATTCCTTTAGTCCTAAACCCCCAAATAATGATGAATTAGTATTAGTTATAGCCATTTTAAGCTCCTGGCAGCCATATTGGACGCCATCTTGAAAATGACGCCTTTCCAGAACATATATTTTCCTATATTTTCAGTATATTCTGAAGCATGCCTAGAGGTTCCAGAACCAATTGGAAAAACCTTTTCTATCATTTTTGGGGGGTGTATTACTATTTTTTTTCATATTGATCCATGCAATTTTCGCCTAGTGTTATAAAATAAAATGCATGATAGCACTCATAAAGCTACCACGGGTGCAATGCTATCACATAATTTCTAACTCTAGACATGTATACCTTCACAAAAATCACTATGAGCCTTATTCGGCCAGATGGTACAGACCAACCCCCCTGGCTCACGGACTATGTGTGTGTGAAGACTGAAACTGAAAAGTGTACTTGGCAATTAATTGGGCCCACTGGCAGAGCCTGATTGGTTGAGCCTCAATTAGCTGAGACAGAGGCTGGACATTGCACAGGTGAAAGGGGTTGGCCTGATTAGGCCCACTGGCAGAGCCTGACCAGGTGAAAGGAGTTGGCCTCATTAGGCCCACTGGCAGAGCCTGACCCAGGTGAAAGGAGTTGGCCTCATTAGGCCCACTGGCAGAGCCTGACCAGGTGAAAGGAGTTGGCCTCATTAGGCCCACTGGCAGAGCCTGACTCAGGTGAAAGGAGTTGGCCTCATTAGGCCCACTGGCAGAGCCTGACCCAGGTGAAAGGAGTTGGCCTCATTAGGCCCACTGGCAGAGCCTGACCAGGTGAAAGGAGTTGGCCTCATTAGGCCCACTGGCAGAGCCTGACCCAGGTGAAAGGAGTTGGCCTCATTAGGCCCACTGGCAGAGCCTGACCAGGTGAAAGGAGTTGGCCTCATTAGGCCCACTGGCAGAGCCTGACCAGGTGAAAGGAGTTGGCCTCATTAGGCCCACTGGCAGAGCCTGACCAGGTGAAAGGAGTTGGCCTCATTAGGCCCACTGGCAGAGCCTGACCAGGTGAAAGGAGTTGGCCTCATTAGGCCCACTGGCAGAGCCTGGCGAGGTGAAAGGAGTTGGCCTCATTAGGCCCACTGGCAGAGCCTGACCAGGTGAAAGGAGTTGGCCTCATTAGGCCCACTGGCAGAGCCTGACCAGATGAAAGGAGTTGGCCTCATTAGGCCCACTGGCAGAGCCTGACCAGCTGAAAGGAGTTGGCCTCATTAGGCCCACTGGCAGGGCCTGACCAGGTGAAAGGAGTTGGCCTCATTAGGCCCACTGGCAGAGCCTGACCAGATGAAAGGAGTTGGCCTCATTAGGCCCACTGGCAGAGCCTGACCAGGTGAAAGGAGTTGGCCTCATTAGGCCCACTGGCAGAGCCTGACCAGGTGAATGGAGTTGGCCTCATTAGGCCCATTGGCAGAGCCTGACCAGGTGAAAGGAGTTGGCCTCATTAGGCCCACTGGCAGAGCCTGACCAGGTGAAAGGAGTTGGCCTCATTAGGCCCACTGGCAGAGCCTGACCAGGTGAAAGGAGTTGGCCTCATTAGGCCTACTGGCAGAGCCTGACCAGATGAAAGGAGTTGGCTTGTATCTTCATGTCGCTGGCTTCCATTGACAATGAATGGTAGACTGTATGTGTGAACGCATCATGAAGCCCAAACCACACCAAAGGGTCGAGACGGTTTTTAAGGTCAACCACACCGCACCGCTTTGATGTGGTTGAATTTAAAGGGATAGTTCAGCATTTTTTAACTTAAAGGACAACTTTAGTTTTTCATGTTCATGTTTTAGGAAGTTATTAGAGAAAGTAAAAGATGAGTGTTAATATTTTTTCATTTGCTGCTTTCTTTTGTTTTAGCGATTTTAGCTATTTTTGACGGGGACGAGGGCATTCGAACATGGGGCTAAATACATTTTATTTACAAAATATTATGGTGATTTCTTTTTTTATTATTTACTATAGTCCTACTAGACCCCAATAAATTACATCTGGCCACAAAAGATCACAGGATCTACTGAATATGAAGGTAGCCCAAAAAAATAGCATGGTTGTTTTCCACCAGCTGTGCGCAACTTAACAATTACAATTTACAATTTAGGCATTTAGCAGACGCTCATTCATCGCCACCAGGGGGCGCCAAAAGGCCCAGACCGCCACCATATATCTTTTATTTTATTTTATATATTTTTATTTTTTTCAAAAAAGAAAGTCTACAAAGTCTAAAAAAGTTATAAAACACGAAAAACACGTCCTTGGCGCTCCAGGACATCATGAAAAAGAAGTTAACATTAGGCAAGAACAAAAGTATGGGAATACATCACATATATAAAATGCATTTATCAAGAAACATGCGTAAGCTAAGAACGTAACTAGAACATATCTATATAATGACACTATACATATTAACTATACATATATACTATACTATGCTATACATATGTAGGCTACTATGATGTGCTATGACTACATACAATGCAATTATTGTGCTGTCTTCATGACATGCTATAAGTCTGTTTCAAATGCTAACTAAGTCTAAAAAGTGCTGTCTAAGGGGGTAGGGTAAGTGCTATGGGCCATGATGGAGTCTGAAAAGGTGGGTCTTCAGACTACGGCGGAAGATTGGGAGTGATGCTGTAGTTCTGATTGCAACGGGGAGTGCATTCCACAGTTTTGGGGCCAGAAGGGAGAAGAGTTTGGGACTATTCTGTGCGGGCAGCGACTGGGAGTGGAGCAGGGGGGAGACATGTGAGAATTTTGGCTGGTTGAAGACCAGACGAGCTGCGGCATTTTGGATCAGTTGTAGAGGCTTAAGTGCACATGCCGGTAGGCCAGTAAGGAGCGAATTACAATAGTCAAGTTTTGACAAGACTGTTGTCTGGATTAGGAGCTGGGCTGATTCCTGGGTGAGGAACGGTCTAATTCGTCGTACACACACACACAAACACACACGCACATATTAACTGTACATATGATGATTTTGGGTGTGCCAGTACAGTACAGTACAGTACAGTACAGTACAGTACAGTACAGTAGAGGGACCCCCACTCGGTAAAGTCATTTCTCAACCGTTTCGGACGTGGGGCGGCTCGCCAGAATCGCCCCGCCCCCCCTGGGTGCGTTCCTGGGGGTCTGGATTTTCCGGGTCTCCCCGGGGACCCCCGGAGACCCCCACATGGTAACACTGTCATTTCTCGGGGTTTAACCCTGAGCAGCCGCCCTGCGCAGCCGCCCTGCGCAGCCGCCCTGCGCAGCCGCCCTGCGCAGCCGCCCTGCGCAGCCGCCCTGCGCAGCCGCGGGGTTTAACACGGAGAGCACTTCCGCTTTTTGGACTCCACATGTTGTTGCTTAACCATTTAGACCTGAGACCAGATTCGACAAATGTCTTCTAAATACTGACAGTTTTCTGAAAAAACCTATAGGTTTCTATATCAGTGGTTCTCAAACATATTCATGTCAAGGACCTCCAAAGTTAGATGTAATTGGCCTCCGACCCCCATCTGAAAATATGTTGTTCCAGGGACCAGAAGCAAGGATTTGAGTCAAAAACGTTCACAAGTTAAAAAAGTGGCCCCTTTTGGTCCGCGAGCCATGCTTGCGCCTCGCAGAGCCTCCTCCGTCCTCACGTGTTAACGAGGAAGTCAACGTGCAGCTACAGTCATGGTTAGGGTTAGGGTTAGGGTGCAGCTACAGTCATGGTTAGGGTTAGGGTGCAGCTACAGTCATGCCGTCCACGCAGAAAAAGAAGTCAAAAGTGACATGGTTGCATTTTACAATATGCAAAGAAGTCCACGACCACGTGGTGGAAAAATAATGTGCCACGTTATGCAAAGTTGGCACCTGTAGTAGCGAAGAGGGTTCTATCCATCCTGATTCACCTGTAGTAGTGAAGAGGGTTCTATCCATCCTGATTCACCTGTAGTAGTGAAGAGGATTCTATCCATCCCTGATTCACCTGTAGTAGTGAAGAGGATTCTATCCATCCTGATTCACCTGTAGTAGTGAAGAGGGTTCTATCCATCCTGATTCACCTGTAGTAGTGAAGAGGATTCTATCCATCCTGATTCACCTGTAGTAGTGAAGAGGGTTCTATCCATCCCTGATTCACCTGTAGTAGTGAAGAGGATTCTATCCATCCTGATTCACCTGTAGTAGTGAAGAGGATTCTATCCATCCTGATTCACCTGTAGTAGTGAAGAGGGTTCTATCCATCCCTGATTCACCTGTAGTAGTGAAGAGGATTCTATCCATCCTGATTCACCTGTAGTAGTGAAGAGGATTCTATCCATCCTGATTCACCTGTAGTAGTGAAGAGGATTCTATCCATCCTGATTCACCTGTAGTAGTGAAGAGGGTTCTATCCATCCCTGATTCACCTGTAGTAGTGAAGAGGATTCTATCCATCCTGATTCACCTGTAGTAGCGAAGAGGGTTCTATCCATCCTGATTCACCTGTAGTAGTGAAGAGGATTCTATCCATCCCTGATTCACCTGTAGTAGTGAAGAGGATTCTATCCATCCTGATTCACCTGTAGTAGTGAAGAGGCTTCTATCCATCCTGATTCACCTGTAGTAGTGAAGAGGATTCTATCCATCCTGATTCACCTGTAGTAGTGAAGAGGATTCTATCCATCCCTGATTCACCTGTAGTAGTGAAGAGGATTCTATCCATCCTGATTCACCTGTAGTAGCGAAGAGGCTTCTATCCATCCTGATTCACCTGTAGTAGCGAAGAGGATTCTATCCATCCTGATTCACCTGTAGTAGTGAAGAGGATTCTATCCATCCTGATTCACCTGTAGTAGCGAAGAGGGTTCTATCCATCCCTGATTCACCTGTAGTAGTGAAGAGGATTCTATCCATCCCTGATTCACCTGTAGTAGTGAAGAGGATTCTATCCATCCCTGATTCACCTGTAGTAGTGAAGAGGATTCTATCCATCCTGATTCACCTGTAGTAGTGAAGAGGATTCTATCCATCCTGATTCACCTGTAGTAGTGAAGAGGATTCTATCCATCCTGATTCACCTGTAGTAGTGAAGAGGGTTCTATCCATCCTGATTCACCTGTAGTAGCGAAGAGGATTCTATCCATCCTGATTCACCTGTAGTAGTGAAGAGGATTCTATCCATCCTGATTCACCTGTAGTAGCGAAGAGGGTTCTATCCATCCCTGATTCACCTGTAGTAGTGAAGAGGGTTCTATCAAACCTGATTCACCTGTAGTAGTGAAGAGGGTTCTATCCATCCCTGATTCACCTGTAGTAGCCGATTCACCTGTAGTAGTGAAGAGGATTCTATCCATCCCTGATTCACCTGTAGTAGTGAAGAGGATTCTATCCATCCTGATTCACCTGTAGTAGTGAAGAGGATTCTATCCATCCTGATTCACCTGTAGTAGTGAAGAGGATTCTATCCATCCTGATTCACCTGTAGTAGTGAAGAGGGTTCTATCCATCCCTGATTCACCTGTAGTAGCAAAGAGGATTCTATCCATCCTGATTCACCTGTAGTAGCGAAGAGGGTTCTATCCATCCTGATTCACCTGTAGTAGTGAAGAGGATTCTATCCATCCCTGATTCACCTGTAGTAGTGAAGAGGATTCTATCCATCCTGATTCACCTGTAGTAGTGAAGAGGCTTCTATCCATCCTGATTCACCTGTAGTAGTGAAGAGGATTCTATCCATCCCTGATTCACCTGTAGTAGTGAAGAGGATTCTATCCATCCTGATTCACCTGTAGTAGTGAAGAGGCTTCTATCCATCCTGATTCACCTGTAGTAGCGAAGAGGATTCTATCCATCCTGATTCACCTGTAGTAGTGAAGAGGATTCTATCCATCCTGATTCACCTGTAGTAGCGAAGAGGGTTCTATCCATCCCTGATTCACCTGTAGTAGTGAAGAGGATTCTATCCATCCCTGATTCACCTGTAGTAGTGAAGAGGATTCTATCCATCCTGATTCACCTGTAGTAGTGAAGAGGATTCTATCCATCCCTGATTCACCTGTAGTAGTGAAGAGGATTCTATCCATCCCTGATTCACCTGTAGTAGTGAAGAGGATTCTATCCATCCTGATTCACCTGTAGTAGCGAAGAGGATTCTATCCATCCTGATTCACCTGTAGTAGCGGAGAGGTTTCTATCCATCCTGATTCACCTGTAGTAGCGAAGAGGATTCTATCCATCCTGATTCACCTGTAGTAGCGAAGAGGATTCTATCCATCCCTGATTCACCTGTAGTAGCGAAGAGGATTCTATCCATCCTGATTCACCTGTAGTAGCGAAGAGGATTCTATCCATCCTGATTCACCTGTAGTAGCGAAGAGGATTCTATCCATCCTGATTCACCTGTAGTAGTGAAGAGGATTCTATCCATCCTGATTCACCTGTAGTAGCGAAGAGAATTCTATCCATCCTGATTCACCTGTAGTAGTGAAGAGGATTCTATCCATCCTGATTCACCTGTAGTAGTGAAGAGGATTCTATCCATCCCTGATTCACCTGTAGTAGTGAAGAGGATTCTATCCATCCTGATTCACCTGTAGTAGCGAAGAGGATTCTATCCATCCTGATTCACCTGTAGTAGTGAAGAGGATTCTATCCATCCTGATTCACCTGTAGTAGTGAAGAGGATTCTATCCATCCCTGATTCACCTGTAGTAGTGAAGAGGATTCTATCCATCCTGATTCACCTGTAGTAGCGAAGAGGGTTCTATCCATCCCTGATTCACCTGTAGTAGTGAAGAGGATTCTATCCATCCCTGATTCACCTGTAGTAGTGAAGAGGATTCTATCCATCCTGATTCACCTGTAGTAGTGAAGAGGATTCTATCCATCCTGATTCACCTGTAGTAGTGAAGAGGATTCTATCCATCCTGATTCACCTGTAGTAGTGAAGAGGGTTCTATCCATCCTGATTCACCTGTAGTAGCGAAGAGGATTCTATCCATCCTGATTCACCTGTAGTAGTGAAGAGGATTCTATCCATCCTGATTCACCTGTAGTAGCGAAGAGGGTTCTATCCATCCCTGATTCACCTGTAGTAGTGAAGAGGGTTCTATCCATCCTGATTCACCTGTAGTAGTGAAGAGGGTTCTATCCATCCCTGATTCACCTGTAGTAGTGAAGAGGATTCTATCCATCCTGATTCACCTGTAGTAGTGAAGAGGATTCTATCCATCCTGATTCACCTGTAGTAGTGAAGAGGGTTCTATCCATCCCTGATTCACCTGTAGTAGCAAAGAGGATTCTATCCATCCTGATTCACCTGTAGTAGCGAAGAGGGTTCTATCCATCCTGATTCACCTGTAGTAGTGAAGAGGATTCTATCCATCCCTGATTCACCTGTAGTAGTGAAGAGGATTCTATCCATCCTGATTCACCTGTAGTAGTGAAGAGGCTTCTATCCATCCTGATTCACCTGTAGTAGTGAAGAGGATTCTATCCATCCTGATTCACCTGTAGTAGTGAAGAGGATTCTATCCATCCCTGATTCACCTGTAGTAGTGAAGAGGATTCTATCCATCCTGATTCACCTGTAGTAGTGAAGAGGCTTCTATCCATCCTGATTCACCTGTAGTAGCGAAGAGGATTCTATCCATCCTGATTCACCTGTAGTAGTGAAGAGGATTCTATCCATCCTGATTCACCTGTAGTAGCGAAGAGGGTTCTATCCATCCCTGATTCACCTGTAGTAGTGAAGAGGATTCTATCCATCCCTGATTCACCTGTAGTAGTGAAGAGGATTCTATCCATCCTGATTCACCTGTAGTAGTGAAGAGGATTCTATCCATCCCTGATTCACCTGTAGTAGTGAAGAGGATTCTATCCATCCCTGATTCACCTGTAGTAGTGAAGATGATTCTATCCATCCTGATTCACCTGTAGTAGCGAAGAGGATTCTATCCATCCTGATTCACCTGTAGTAGCGGAGAGGTTTCTATCCATCCTGATTCACCTGTAGTAGCGAAGAGGATTCTATCCATCCTGATTCACCTGTAGTAGTGAAGAGGATTCTATCCATCCCTGATTCACCTGTAGTAGCGAAGAGGATTCTATCCATCCTGATTCACCTGTAGTAGTGAAGAGGATTCTATCCATCCTGATTCACCTGTAGTAGCGAAGAGGATTCTATCCATCCTGATTCACCTGTAGTAGTGAAGAGGATTCTATCCATCCTGATTCACCTGTAGTAGCGAAGAGAATTCTATCCATCCTGATTCACCTGTAGTAGTGAAGAGGATTCTATCCATCCTGATTCACCTGTAGTAGTGAAGAGGATTCTATCCATCCCTGATTCACCTGTAGTAGTGAAGAGGATTCTATCCATCCTGATTCACCTGTAGTAGCGAAGAGGATTCTATCCATCCTGATTCACCTGTAGTAGTGAAGAGGATTCTATCCATCCTGATTCACCTGTAGTAGTGAAGAGGATTCTATCCATCCCTGATTCACCTGTAGTAGTGAAGAGGATTCTATCCATCCTGATTCACCTGTAGTAGCGAAGAGGGTTCTATCCATCCCTGATTCACCTGTAGTAGTGAAGAGGATTCTATCCATCCTGATTCACCTTTAGTAGTGAAGAGGATTCTATCCATCCCTGATTCACCTGTAGTAGTGAAGAGGATTCTATCCATCCTGATTCACCTGTAGTAGTGAAGAGGATTCTATCCATCCTGATTCACCTGTAGTAGTGAAGAGGATTCTATCCATCCCTGATTCACCTGTAGTAGTGAAGAGGATTCTATCCATCCTGATTCACCTGTAGTAGTGAAGAGGATTCTATCCATCCCTGATTCACCTGTAGTAGTGAAGAGGATTCTATCCATCCTGATTCACCTGTAGTAGTGAAGAGGGTTCTATCCATCCTGATTCACCTGTAGTAGTGAAGAGGATTCTATCCATCCTGATTCACCTGTAGTAGTGAAGAGGGTTCTATCCATCCCTGATTCACCTGTAGTAGTGAAGAGGATTCTATCCATCCTGATTCACCTGTAGTAGTGAAGAGGATTCTATCCATCCTGATTCACCTGTAGTAGTGAAGAGGGTTCTATCCATCCCTGATTCACCTGTAGTAGTGAAGAGGATTCTATCCATCCTGATTCACCTGTAGTAGTGAAGAGGATTCTATCCATCCTGATTCACCTGTAGTAGTGAAGAGGATTCTATCCATCCTGATTCACCTGTAGTAGTGAAGAGGGTTCTATCCATCCCTGATTCACCTGTAGTAGTGAAGAGGGTTCTATCCATCCTGATTCACCTGTAGTAGCGAAGAGGGTTCTATCCATCCTGATTCACCTGTAGTAGTGAAGAGGATTCTATCCATCCCTGATTCACCTGTAGTAGTGAAGAGGATTCTATCCATCCTGATTCACCTGTAGTAGTGAAGAGGCTTCTATCCATCCTGATTCACCTGTAGTAGTGAAGAGGATTCTATCCATCCTGATTCACCTGTAGTAGTGAAGAGGATTCTATCCATCCCTGATTCACCTGTAGTAGTGAAGAGGATTCTATCCATCCTGATTCACCTGTAGTAGCGAAGAGGCTTCTATCCATCCTGATTCACCTGTAGTAGCGAAGAGGATTCTATCCATCCTGATTCACCTGTAGTAGTGAAGAGGATTCTATCCATCCTGATTCACCTGTAGTAGCGAAGAGGGTTCTATCCATCCCTGATTCACCTGTAGTAGTGAAGAGGATTCTATCCATCCCTGATTCACCTGTAGTAGTGAAGAGGATTCTATCCATCCCTGATTCACCTGTAGTAGTGAAGAGGATTCTATCCATCCTGATTCACCTGTAGTAGTGAAGAGGATTCTATCCATCCTGATTCACCTGTAGTAGTGAAGAGGATTCTATCCATCCTGATTCACCTGTAGTAGTGAAGAGGGTTCTATCCATCCTGATTCACCTGTAGTAGCGAAGAGGATTCTATCCATCCTGATTCACCTGTAGTAGTGAAGAGGATTCTATCCATCCTGATTCACCTGTAGTAGCGAAGAGGGTTCTATCCATCCCTGATTCACCTGTAGTAGTGAAGAGGGTTCTATCAAACCTGATTCACCTGTAGTAGTGAAGAGGGTTCTATCCATCCCTGATTCACCTGTAGTAGCCGATTCACCTGTAGTAGTGAAGAGGATTCTATCCATCCCTGATTCACCTGTAGTAGTGAAGAGGATTCTATCCATCCTGATTCACCTGTAGTAGTGAAGAGGATTCTATCCATCCTGATTCACCTGTAGTAGTGAAGAGGATTCTATCCATCCTGATTCACCTGTAGTAGTGAAGAGGGTTCTATCCATCCCTGATTCACCTGTAGTAGCAAAGAGGATTCTATCCATCCTGATTCACCTGTAGTAGCGAAGAGGGTTCTATCCATCCTGATTCACCTGTAGTAGTGAAGAGGATTCTATCCATCCCTGATTCACCTGTAGTAGTGAAGAGGATTCTATCCATCCTGATTCACCTGTAGTAGTGAAGAGGCTTCTATCCATCCTGATTCACCTGTAGTAGTGAAGAGGATTCTATCCATCCCTGATTCACCTGTAGTAGTGAAGAGGATTCTATCCATCCTGATTCACCTGTAGTAGTGAAGAGGCTTCTATCCATCCTGATTCACCTGTAGTAGCGAAGAGGATTCTATCCATCCTGATTCACCTGTAGTAGTGAAGAGGATTCTATCCATCCTGATTCACCTGTAGTAGCGAAGAGGGTTCTATCCATCCCTGATTCACCTGTAGTAGTGAAGAGGATTCTATCCATCCCTGATTCACCTGTAGTAGTGAAGAGGATTCTATCCATCCTGATTCACCTGTAGTAGTGAAGAGGATTCTATCCATCCCTGATTCACCTGTAGTAGTGAAGAGGATTCTATCCATCCCTGATTCACCTGTAGTAGTGAAGAGGATTCTATCCATCCTGATTCACCTGTAGTAGCGAAGAGGATTCTATCCATCCTGATTCACCTGTAGTAGCGGAGAGGTTTCTATCCATCCTGATTCACCTGTAGTAGCGAAGAGGATTCTATCCATCCTGATTCACCTGTAGTAGTGAAGAGGATTCTATCCATCCCTGATTCACCTGTAGTAGCGAAGAGGATTCTATCCATCCTGATTCACCTGTAGTAGTGAAGAGGATTCTATCCATCCTGATTCACCTGTAGTAGCGAAGAGGATTCTATCCATCCTGATTCACCTGTAGTAGTGAAGAGGATTCTATCCATCCTGATTCACCTGTAGTAGCGAAGAGAATTCTATCCATCCTGATTCACCTGTAGTAGTGAAGAGGATTCTATCCATCCTGATTCACCTGTAGTAGTGAAGAGGATTCTATCCATCCCTGATTCACCTGTAGTAGTGAAGAGGATTCTATCCATCCTGATTCACCTGTAGTAGCGAAGAGGATTCTATCCATCCTGATTCACCTGTAGTAGTGAAGAGGATTCTATCCATCCTGATTCACCTGTAGTAGTGAAGAGGATTCTATCCATCCCTGATTCACCTGTAGTAGTGAAGAGGATTCTATCCATCCTGATTCACCTGTAGTAGCGAAGAGGGTTCTATCCATCCCTGATTCACCTGTAGTAGTGAAGAGGATTCTATCCATCCCTGATTCACCTGTAGTAGTGAAGAGGATTCTATCCATCCTGATTCACCTGTAGTAGTGAAGAGGATTCTATCCATCCTGATTCACCTGTAGTAGTGAAGAGGATTCTATCCATCCTGATTCACCTGTAGTAGTGAAGAGGGTTCTATCCATCCTGATTCACCTGTAGTAGCGAAGAGGATTCTATCCATCCTGATTCACCTGTAGTAGTGAAGAGGATTCTATCCATCCTGATTCACCTGTAGTAGCGAAGAGGGTTCTATCCATCCCTGATTCACCTGTAGTAGTGAAGAGGGTTCTATCCATCCTGATTCACCTGTAGTAGTGAAGAGGGTTCTATCCATCCCTGATTCACCTGTAGTAGTGAAGAGGATTCTATCCATCCTGATTCACCTGTAGTAGTGAAGAGGATTCTATCCATCCTGATTCACCTGTAGTAGTGAAGAGGGTTCTATCCATCCCTGATTCACCTGTAGTAGCAAAGAGGATTCTATCCATCCTGATTCACCTGTAGTAGCGAAGAGGGTTCTATCCATCCTGATTCACCTGTAGTAGTGAAGAGGATTCTATCCATCCCTGATTCACCTGTAGTAGTGAAGAGGATTCTATCCATCCTGATTCACCTGTAGTAGTGAAGAGGCTTCTATCCATCCTGATTCACCTGTAGTAGTGAAGAGGATTCTATCCATCCTGATTCACCTGTAGTAGTGAAGAGGATTCTATCCATCCCTGATTCACCTGTAGTAGTGAAGAGGATTCTATCCATCCTGATTCACCTGTAGTAGTGAAGAGGCTTCTATCCATCCTGATTCACCTGTAGTAGCGAAGAGGATTCTATCCATCCTGATTCACCTGTAGTAGTGAAGAGGATTCTATCCATCCTGATTCACCTGTAGTAGTGAAGAGGATTCTATCCATCCTGATTCACCTGTAGTAGTGAAGAGGATTCTATCCATCCTGATTCACCTGTAGTAGTGAAGAGGATTCTATCCATCCTGATTCACCTGTAGTAGTGAAGAGGATTCTATCCATCCCTGATTCACCTGTAGTAGTGAAGAGGATTCTATCCATCCTGATTCACCTGTAGTAGTGAAGAGGCTTCTATCCATCCTGATTCACCTGTAGTAGTGAAGAGGATTCTATCCATCCTGATTCACCTGTAGTAGTGAAGAGGATTCTATCCATCCCTGATTCACCTGTAGTAGTGAAGAGGATTCTATCCATCCTGATTCACCTGTAGTAGTGAAGAGGCTTCTATCCATCCTGATTCACCTGTAGTAGCGAAGAGGATTCTATCCATCCTGATTCACCTGTAGTAGTGAAGAGGATTCTATCCATCCTGATTCACCTGTAGTAGTGAAGAGGATTCTATCCATCCTGATTCACCTGTAGTAGTGAAGAGGATTCTATCCATCCCTGATTCACCTGTAGTAGTGAAGAGGATTCTATCCATCCTGATTCACCTGTAGTAGTGAAGAGGATTCTATCCATCCTGATTCACCTGTAGTAGCGAAGAGGGTTCTATCCATCCCTGATTCACCTGTAGTAGTGAAGAGGATTCTATCCATCCCTGATTCACCTGTAGTAGTGAAGAGGATTCTATCCATCCTGATTCACCTGTAGTAGTGAAGAGGATTCTATCCATCCCTGATTCACCTGTAGTAGTGAAGAGGATTCTATCCATCCCTGATTCACCTGTAGTAGTGAAGAGGATTCTATCCATCCTGATTCACCTGTAGTAGCGAAGAGGATTCTATCCATCCTGATTCACCTGTAGTAGCGGAGAGGTTTCTATCCATCCTGATTCACCTGTAGTAGCGAAGAGGATTCTATCCATCCTGATTCACCTGTAGTAGTGAAGAGGATTCTATCCATCCCTGATTCACCTGTAGTAGCGAAGAGGATTCTATCCATCCTGATTCACCTGTAGTAGTGAAGAGGATTCTATCCATCCTGATTCACCTGTAGTAGCTTTAATACCCTATGCTGGCTCAACCCCTGCTACAGCCATCATTCCTGTAAGCTCTGGTCCATAGCTCTAATACCCTTTGCTGGCTCAACCCCTGCTACAGCCATCATCCCTGTAAGCTCTGGTCCATAGCTCTAATACCCTTTGCTGGCTCAACCCCTGCTACAGCCATCATCCCTGTAAGCTCTGGTCCATAGCTCTAATACCCTCTGCTGGCTCAACCCCTGCTACAGCTATCATTCACATCCCTGTAAACTCTGGTCCATAGCCCTAATACCCTATGCTGGCTCAACCCCGGCTACAGCCATCATTCACATCCCTGTAAACTCTGGTCCATAGCTCTAATACCCTATGCTGGCTCAACCCCTGCTTCACATCCCTGTAAGCTCTGGTCCATAGCCCTAATACCCTATGCTGGCTCAACCCCTGCTACAGCCATCATTCCTGTAAGCTCTGGTCCATAGCTCTAATACCCTTTGCTGGCTCAACCCCTGCTACAGCCATCATCCCTGTAAGCTCTGGTCCATAGCCCTAATACCCTTTGCTGGCTCAACCCCTGCTACAGCCATCATTCCTGTAAGCTCTGGTCCATAGCTCTAATACCCTTTGCTGGCTCAACCCCGGCTACAGCCATCATTCACATCCCTGTAAGCTCTGGTCCATAGCTCTAATACCCTATGCTGGCTCAACCCCTGCTACAGCCATCATTCCTGTAAGCTCTGGTCCATAGCCCTAATACCCTTTGCTGGCTCAACCCTGTGTGTGTGTGTGTGTGTGTGTGTGTGTGTGTGTGTGTGTGTGTGTGTGTGTGTGTGTGTGTGTGTGTGTGTGTGTGTGTGTGTGTGTGTGTGTGTGTGTGTGTGTGTGTGTGTGTGTGTGTGTGTGAGTGAGTGAGTGAGTGAGTGAGTGAGTGAGTGAGTGAGTGAGTGAGTGAGTGAGTGAGTGAGTGAGTGAGTGAGTGAGTGAGTGAGTGAGTGAGTGAGTGAGTGAGTGAGAGAGGGTGGTCCCCCCCCATGTCGGTGTCAGGTTACTAGTGCTCACGACATGAGAGCAGAGCAGCCTGGCCCTACCTGGCAGCCTGGCCCTACCTGGCAGCCTGGCCCTGCCTGGCAGCCTGGCCCTGCCTGGCAGCCTGGCCCTGCCTGGCAGCCTGCAGCCTGGCCCTGCCTGGCAGCCTGGCCCTGCCTGGCAGCCTGGCCCTACCTGGCAGCCTGGCCCTACCTGGCAGCCTGGCCCTACCTGGCAGCCTGGCCCAGCCTGGCAGCCTGGCCCAGCCTGGCAGCCTGGCCCTGCCTGGCAGCCTGGCCCTGCCTGGCAGCCTGGCCCTACCTGGCCCTACCTGGCAGCCTGGCCCTGCCTGGCAGCCTGGCCCTACCTGGCAGCCTGGCCCTGCCTGTGTCCATGTGCTTCAACTCCGCGGAACGGCTCGGACAACAAATCATCATAGTGATATTGATTATTACAATGAATAAACATAATCACACTAGCTCTCTTGAACAATGTTGTGGTAACTAAGGTATTTGAAGAGGAATATACATTTTATAATTGCGATTATGCAACAGTTAACCTCTTAAACCCCAGGGGGGTCCAGGGGGAAAATCTGCAACATCGGAGTTGGAACCGGAGACCAATTGGGTCTCCATTGACCCGCTGAGCGCTGTTCAGAGGTGGACAGCCACTGCCCCAGCGGGGGCAATGGGGCTCAAGAGGTTTTAAGGTGGTTGCACACTGGACGCGTTTTTTCGGAAAAACGATGGAGAAACGCTGCTGAAAATCCAAAAAATGCGCTCGGTGTGTGGGGACCTTTACCCTAAAAAAAACACCTTAACTCAATGTCACTGTAACTAAGACTTTCGAGAGAAAACATTTTTTTTTGAATGAGACTTTCACCTAGTATAAATGTGACACCAAAAGAGTAGCATAAGTTGCTATGCTACTACTGCCACCAAGCCTGCATAGAAGACAATGGGGAAAGCTCATCGGCACTCTGACGTCATCATCAAGATTAGCATAACACATAGCCGTTCTTATCTCCCGAGGGGCGTGTCATTCCCCCTTTAATTCAAATATCACTTATTTTTTTGTTTTGTTGTGATAATCATCCCTACTATAGAGTGTGCTGACCATATAAGGAGTTCCTCCCTGTCTCCAGTTAACCCCTGGTGGTCAAAAAACCTTAGGTTTCATTTTTGGCTAGGTGGCCCAGCCTTCATCCAATCAGGATAGAGAGGGGCCTTCCGCCAATCATGATCGAGCGGGGGCGGGCCTCGGTGTGTGTGTGCTGTTGGCCTGTTGCATGCCCACTGTAGAGCGTGCATGTGCACATCTGGTTACCGGGGTGTACCATGTGACTGTTTCCAAATCACTGAATGCTCCTTTAATAACAGACACTTTAGGTTAGGTAGATTTTAGGATTTGGGACGTTAGTGTTTAAATAATAAATACCCTTCTTTGTGTTGTTCATCATAGATGTGTTAAAGTCTAGAAGATGAGTGACTCTGGGGACACCGTGGGGGAGGAGCCTCCAGCATCCAGACATGAAGACCAACCACCAGACACCGTGGGGGAGGAGCCTCCAGCATCCAGACATGAAGACCAACCACCAGACACCGTGGGGGAGGAGCCTCCATCATCCAGACATGAAGACCAACCACCAGACACCGTGGGGGAGGAGCCTCCAGCATCCAGAAAGCTGTACGTTTTAACTCCAGCTTGGATGTCACACACTAGACAGAATGGTGGTTAACTGGTCACATCACTAGACAGAATGGTGGTTAACTGGTCACATCACTAGACAGAATGATGGTTAACTGGTCACATCACTAGACAGAATGATGGTTAACTGGTCACATCACTAGACAGAATGGTAACAGAGGAGACAGAAACAGTGTTGTTATTGTGATGATAACAGAGGAGACCGAAACAGTGTTGTTATTGTGATGGTAACAGAGGAGACAGAAACAGTGTTGTTATTGTGATGGTAACAGAGGAGACAGAAACAGTGTTGTTATTGTGGTGATAACAGAGGAGACAGAAACAGTGTTGTTATTGTGATGGTAACAGAGGAGACAGAAACAGTGTTGTTATTGTGGTGATAACAGAGGAGACAGAAACAGTGTTGTTATTGTGATGGTAACAGAGGAGACAGAAACAGTGTTGTTATTGTGATGGTAACAGAGGAGACAGAAACAGTGTTGTTATTGTGGTGGTAACAGAGGAGACAGAAACAGTGTTGTTATTGTGATGGTAACAGAGGAGGCAGAAACAGTGTTGTTATTGTGATGATAACAGAGGAGACAGAAACAGTGTTGTTATTGTGATAACAGAGGAGACAGAAACAGTGTTGTTATTGTGGTGGTAACAGAGGAGACAGAAACAGTGTTGTTATTGTGATGGTAACAGATGAGACAGAAACAGTGTTGTTATTGTGATGGTAACAGAGGAGACAGAAACAGTGTTGTTATTGTGGTGGTAACAGAGGAGACAGAAACAGTGTTGTTATTGTGATGGTAACAGAGGAGGCAGAAACAGTGTTGTTATTGTGATGATAACAGAGGAGACAGAAACAGTGTTGTTATTGTGATAACAGAGGAGACAGAAACAGTGTTGTTATTGTGATAACAGAGGAGACAGAAACAGTGTTGTTATTGTGGTGGTAACAGAGGAGACAGAAACAGTGTTGTTATTGTGATGATAACAGAGGAGACAGAAACAGTGTTGTTATTGTGATGGTAACAGAGGAGACAGAAACAGTGTTGTTATTGTGATGGTAACAGAGGAGACAGAAACAGTGTTGTTATTGTGATGGTAACAGAGGAGACAGAAACAGTGTTGTTATTGTGATGATAACAGAGGAGACAGAAACAGTGTTGTTATTGTGGTGGTAACAGAGGAGACAGAAACAGTGTTGTTATTGTGGTGGTAACAGAGGAGACAGAAACAGTGTTGTTATTGTGATGATAACAGAGGAGACAGAAACAGTGTTGTTATTGTGATGGTAACAGAGGAGACAGAAACAGTGTTGTTATTGTGATGATAACAGAGGAGACAGAAACAGTGTTGTTATTGTGATGATAACAGAGGAGACAGAAACAGTGTTGTTATTGTGATGGTAACAGAGGAGACAGAAACAGTGTTGTTATTGTGGTGGTAACAGAGGAGACAGAAACAGTGTTGTTATTGTGATGGTAACAGAGGAGACAGAAACAGTGTTGTTATTGTGATGGTAACAGAGGAGACATAAACAGTGTTGTTATTGTGGTGGTAACAGAGGAGACAGAAACAGTGTTGTTATTGTGATGGTAACAGAGGAGACAGAAACAGTGTTGTTATTGTGATGGTAACAGAGGAGACAGAAACAGTGTTGTTATTGTGATGATAACAGAGGAGACAGAAACAGTGTTGTTATTGTGGTGGTAACAGAGGAGACAGAAACAGTGTTGTTATTGTGATGGTAACAGATGAGACAGAAACAGTGTTGTTATTGTGATGGTAACAGAGGAGACAGAAACAGTGTTGTTATTGTGGTGGTAACAGAGGAGACAGAAACAGTGTTGTTATTGTGGTGGTAACAGAGGAGACAGAAACAGTGTTGTTATTGTGGTGATAACAGAGGAGACAGAAACAGTGTTGTTATTGTGATGATAACAGAGGAGACAGAAACAGTGTTGTTATTGTGATGGTAACAGAGGAGACAGAAACAGTGTTGTTATTGTGGTGGTAACAGAGGAGACAGAAACAGTGTTGTTATTGTGATGATAACAGAGGAGACAGAAACAGTGTTGTTATTGTGGTGGTAACAGAGGAGACAGAAACAGTGTTATTGTGGTGGTAACAGAGGAGACAGAAACAGTGTTGTTATTGTGGTGGTAACAGAGGAGACAGAAACAGTGTTATTGTGGTGGTAACAGAGGAGACAGAAACAGTGTTGTTATTGTGATGGTAACAGAGGAGACAGAAACAGTGTTGTTATTGTGATGGTAACAGAGGAGACAGAAACAGTGTTGTTATTGTGATGATAACAGAGGAGACAGAAACAGTGTTGTTATTGTGATGGTAACAGAGGAGACAGAAACAGTGTTGTTATTGTGATGGTAACAGAGGAGACAGAAACAGTGTTGTTATTGTGATGGTAACAGAGGAGACAGAAACAGTGTTGTTATTGTGATGATAACAGAGGAGACAGAAACAGTGTTGTTATTGTGATGATAACAGAGGAGACAGAAACAGTGTTATTGTGGTGGTAACCGAGGAGACAGAAACAGTGTTGTTATTGTGGTGGTAACAGAGGAGACAGAAACAGTGTTGTTATTGTGATGATAACAGAGGAGACAGAAACAGTGTTGTTATTGTGATGGTAACAGAGGAGACAGAAACAGTGTTGTTATTGTGATGGTAACAGAGGAGACAGAAACAGTGTTGTTATTGTGATGGTAACAGAGGAGACAGAAACAGTGTTTGTTATTGTGATAACAGAGGAGACAGAAACAGTGTTGTTATTGTGGTGGTAACAGAGGAGACAGAAACAGTGTTGTTATTGTGATGATAACAGAGGAGACAGAAACAGTGTTGTTATTGTGGTGGTAACAGAGGAGACAGAAACAGTGTTGTTATTGTGGTGGTAACAGAGGAGACAGAAACAGTGTTGTTATTGTGATGGTAACAGAGGAGACAGAAACAGTGTTGTTATTGTGATGGTAACAGAGGAGACAGAAACAGTGTTGTTATTGTGATGATAACAGAGGAGACAGAAACAGTGTTGTTATTGTGGTGGTAACAGAGGAGACAGAAACAGTGTTGTTATTGTGATGGTAACAGATGAGACAGAAACAGTGTTGTTATTGTGATGGTAACAGAGGAGACAGAAACAGTGTTGTTATTGTGGTGGTAACAGAGGAGACAGAAACAGTGTTGTTATTGTGGTGGTAACAGAGGAGACAGAAACAGTGTTGTTATTGTGGTGATAACAGAGGAGACAGAAACAGTGTTGTTATTGTGATGATAACAGAGGAGACAGAAACAGTGTTGTTATTGTGATGGTAACAGAGGAGACAGAAACAGTGTTGTTATTGTGGTGGTAACAGAGGAGACAGAAACAGTGTTGTTATTGTGATGATAACAGAGGAGACAGAAACAGTGTTGTTATTGTGGTGGTAACAGAGGAGACAGAAACAGTGTTATTGTGGTGGTAACAGAGGAGACAGAAACAGTGTTGTTATTGTGGTGGTAACAGAGGAGACAGAAACAGTGTTATTGTGGTGGTAACAGAGGAGACAGAAACAGTGTTGTTATTGTGATGGTAACAGAGGAGACAGAAACAGTGTTGTTATTGTGATGGTAACAGAGGAGACAGAAACAGTGTTGTTATTGTGATGATAACAGAGGAGACAGAAACAGTGTTGTTATTGTGATGGTAACAGAGGAGACAGAAACAGTGTTGTTATTGTGATGGTAACAGAGGAGACAGAAACAGTGTTGTTATTGTGATGGTAACAGAGGAGACAGAAACAGTGTTGTTATTGTGATGATAACAGAGGAGACAGAAACAGTGTTGTTATTGTGATGATAACAGAGGAGACAGAAACAGTGTTATTGTGGTGGTAACAGAGGAGACAGAAACAGTGTTGTTATTGTGGTGGTAACAGAGGAGACAGAAACAGTGTTGTTATTGTGATGATAACAGAGGAGACAGAAACAGTGTTGTTATTGTGATGGTAACAGAGGAGACAGAAACAGTGTTGTTATTGTGATGGTAACAGAGGAGACAGAAACAGTGTTGTTATTGTGATGGTAACAGAGGAGACAGAAACAGTGTTGTTATTGTGATGATAACAGAGGAGACAGAAACAGTGTTGTTATTGTGATGGTAACAGAGGAGACAGAAACAGTGTTGTTATTGTGATGATAACAGAGGAGACAGAAACAGTGTTGTTATTGTGGTGGTAACAGAGGAGACAGAAACAGTGTTGTTATTGTGATGGTAACAGAGGAGACAGAAACAGTGTTGTTATTGTGATGGTAACAGAGGAGACAGAAACAGTGTTGTTATTGTGATGGTAACAGAGGAGACAGAAACAGTGTTGTTATTGTGATGGTAACAGAGGAGACAGAAACAGTGTTGTTATTGTGATGGTAACAGAGGAGACAGAAACAGTGTTGTTATTGTGGTGGTAACAGAGGAGACAGAAACAGTGTTGTTATTGTGATGGTAACAGAGGAGACAGAAACAGTGTTGTTATTGTGGTGGTAACA
The DNA here is from genome assembly GCF_951216825.1 of Electrona antarctica. Lineage (NCBI taxonomy): Eukaryota > Metazoa > Chordata > Actinopteri > Myctophiformes > Myctophidae > Electrona > Electrona antarctica. The sequence continues at coordinate 103,283 of NW_027637910.1, read as the reverse complement.
GAGGAGACAGTGTACGGATATAACTAAACTTTGCTGTTTCATAGCTTTGCTTAATTACTGATTCAGACCCTCCGCAAAGGGGTTATAACAAACAGGTCTGGTAACTGTGATTTAACACACACCAAGGTAACATTTATATTACTCAAACACACATAGCCTCGACGTTGCAATAATGCCCGTAAACAATCACTTGATTTTGGCCATTTTATTACTATTATCTCATAACACACTCACACACGTACAAACATACTTCTACTACACTTGTGTACAGTATAAAGCCTTATTTGCCTTGTCTGGCCCGTGTTAGATAGTACAATAGCATTGATGATCATTACAACAAAGGAACCTGAGACTGTGGCGTTTAGGTAATAACTGCAAACACAAAGAGAAACACAAGATACATACTATTAATTCACAGATATAGCGACTGCATAGATGCATCATTTGTGACTGAATTTAGAGCATTTAACGAACATATAACACATTAAAAGGACTTACTTAAACGCGTCATCCCGTTCGTTACATTGTTCTGCACTGAAAGAATGAATGAACACATCGTGCCCTGGTATAGCTCGCCCCTCTCTCTGTCACCCGACACTTCCTATCCCCATACCATGTCCTGTCCTAGTATGAACTCGCATTCCTGGTATATAGTAGTATCACATTGGTAACACATTGGTAACACATTTACCCCCCAATTAGCTGTATTAATATCTACATCCCTGAGATATACTGTAATTGGTTGATAAGAGGATCTCTGTTCTTATATAACACAGAGTATTTACTGTATAGGCAGTGAACTTCATAATAGCACCAACATTCTATACATAAATGACACAACATGAAGTTACAAATATAAGCTGGGCCGGCACTTAATATTATAATGATCCCACTCACGGAATAAACTCGACACCTCCCACTTTTAGGCTACGGTTTGAAATAAACCCAGTAGGCTAAATAGATTCCCCACAATCATTTGCAAACAAAAACATTCAAACAAAAATAAAAAATAAGTATATCAATCATGCTTCTAATCGATGAACGCCTCCGGATGGCACTCACCAGTTGAACTTATGAAATAATAAACCTAGTTTACTTTCATGCACTGAATTAATTTTGATCTCAATCTGACTGTAGGAGGTAGGCACCACCGCTTTGCTCCTTACTGAGTGACAAGTATGCCTCATCACCCAGCTGCCTCAAGTAAATACCCAACTGACTAGTCTTACTCGCGCAGCATGCATATGGAAGAGTTCGTTAGGGTATTTCTCAAGAGGTCTTTCTAGTCTAATTCACTGATCTTCAACCGGGATTAGGACAACCAGCCGCCGCACATCACGATGGAGGATGACGGATGGCCATGCCACCACGTCTTTCACCACCTGCGACCAACTGATGGGCAGACTTGGACATGTCCGCACCTTTACGTCCCTGACGACACCCTGGTTATCTGGATTCACCTCCACGACACGACCCATCCGGAATCGACCTCGTAGAGCATTCTGGTCCGCGACCCACACCAGGTCGCCGACGGCCACATTCCGTGCTGGAACGTGCCATTTCTCTCGGATGAAGAGATGAGGGCCCGCCAGCTGGCTCCACCGCTTCCAGAACTTGTCCACCTCGCGCTGGACCGCCCGAAGACGACTGTACGGGTAGCTAGGGAAGTCAAAGCCCAGGATGTCTCCCCTGGGCCCTGCCCGCCCCAACAGCAGAGAGTTGGGAGTGATGATGTCCACGGAATCCTCGTCGACTTGAGTTCTGGCTCCGATGGGTCTTTCGTTGGCCAGGTTAGCAGCAAGGTAGAGTAGAGTCTGGAACTCCAACGCCGACAGATCATCGGTGTCGCCGACGCTGCTCAACGCCCTTTTCAGAACATGGACGGCAGCTTCGGCCGCCCCGTTCCGGTGCGGTGAGTCCGCTGGGCTAAACTCCCATGCCCAGTCGGTCCCTGCAACTGCTGCTCTTTGCTGGATCTGCTCCTTGTCAATGTCCCCTAGGAACTTGTATAGCTCCTCCAGTGCTGGCCTCGCGCCAACAAAGTTCGTACCCTGATCAGACCACAACTTTTTTGGATGGCCTCTCAGAGCAGTGAATCGCTGGTAGGTCTGCAGAAAGCCTTCTGTAGACAAGTCCTCAACTAGGTCTGCATGGACAGCCCGTGAGGCCATGCAACTGAAGACCACGCCCCAGACTTTTCTCTTAATGCGTCGCTTCACAGTGCCCCTGACAGTGTAAGGACCGAACAAATCCAGCGTTGTGTACTCGAACGGAGCTGCTGGACTTGTGCGCACTGTAGGAAGATTAGCCATCACTTGACTGGATAGCTTAGCCCCCCGTTTGCGACAAAACAGGCAAGAGTCGATCACCTTACGTGCGACCCTTGGCCCCTGAACCACCCAGGCTTTCTTCCTGACTCGCAGGAGTGTCCCAGCCACGCCCTCGTGGTTTGCACGATGGGCCTCCTCACACAGTAGTGTGCTGAGTCGTGCCTCGTAAGGAATGATGGGCACGCCCTGGCTTTCTTGGTCAACGGTCTGAACCCGGCCTCGGCATAGCAAGAGACCTGTCTTGTCGTTCTTACTAACTACAAGACGGTTTAGTGTCGTTGTCGGGAAAGAAATTCCCTCTTGGGCGGCAAGGCACAGCTCCTTAAATGCTGTGTCCCGCTCTCCGACAGAGAGCACCGCCCCCCACTGTACACGACTGCCGGACTTGAATAAGCCTCCGTGGCCGTGCAACACTCTGCGGACGTAGCCAACTGCCCCGCAGAGTTTTGACAGTGTGCTGCATCTAGCCAAGTCCATTTGGTTCACAAGGCCTGACCCCCACAGCTGTTCAGTTTCGTCATTAGATGCTGCCACAGAACCCCCATCACTGACTGGTGAAGGACCCCTGCTGACCGCTGGAGACCCCCCATTGTCTGGTGAAGATCTGCCACTGACTGGCGAGGACCCGCCACTGTCTGGCAGTGGCGCGGACCCCTGGTTCTTAGTTTGGGATCTAGTAACAGCAGCAGAGAATGCTTTCATTTTGAACACTTTTCTCTGCAATGTACTCACGATTTCCCGCGATGAAGAAGCCACCTCAGCAGCAGACTTCATAGGCCATTGGTCGACTGGTCTGGCTAGGAACTCTGGTCCCTTTTGCCACAGGGAATCACTGTCTAATTGCTCAGGAGAACCCCCCCTCGTGACTAGATCAGCTACATTTTCCACCCCGGGAACCCACCACCAGTCAGTCACAGGCCCCGCCTTCTGGATTTCCCCAACCCTATTGGCGAAGAACGTTTGGAACCCATAACTGTCCCTTTGAATGGCACCCAGCACTGTCTGGCTGTCGACAAAGTGATACCACTTCTCGATTGTCAGCCTGCTATGCTTCAGCACGTACCCTTTCAGTCGTGCGGCAAAGACAGCACCGCAGATTTCAGCTTTCACTGCATCACCCTTTTGGTCTAGAGGAGCCAACTTGGCTTTTGACTCCACCAGACGAGTCTCCACCCCGCTAGCAGTTTCCCACCGCAGGTAGAGCACCGCTCCGTAGGACTCTGAGCTCCCGTCGGAGAAGGTGATGCCCCAGGGTTTCCCCACCCATCCGGGCGGAGTGATACACCTGGGGAACGTGATCGCACTCAGCTTTGCGTATTCCTCAAAAAGTTCAACCGCTCTCACGCGGAGATCGCTAGACAACGGCTGATCCCAAGTGTCTTTGGTCAATGACCCCGCCTCTTGGAACGCCCTCCTGACTAGAATAACGCCTTTCTGTTTCAGAGGCGTCACAAGGCCAATGGGATCATACAGCCCCGCTACTTGACTCAGCAACATACGCCGAGTCAGAGGATCTGGCGTCTTCTCCGCCACCTCCTCCAGAGCAAGGTTTTCCTCGCTCCGCACTTTCTTTTTTCTGGCGGAAAAGTTTATGGCAACCATGATGAAGAGGCTGTCCTCCTTCACATGGTAACCAACCCCCAGAGCCTTATTGTCCTCTTCTCTCATCTGGTTCGGAAACAACATAGTCTCTGGTTTCATTTCTCCATCTCCTTCCCTCCCACTTTGGCCTGACCGTACCCAGGGCTTTAGGTGAAACCCCCCGGTAGCCAGAATGGTTTTAACCCCCGCCAGTACCTCCTCCAGCCTCTGGGGGCAGTTGTGAGATAGAAAAATGTCATCTATGTAAGCGTTCTCCACGATTACGTCCCTCTCGTCAACCATGTGGGTGAACTGAGGTAGATACGCTGTCTCGCGCATCGCTATTTGAGCTATGCTACCCGCTGGACGGTCTCCCATATTGACCCGTACAACTGCATAGTCTTCAATCTTGCTGTCAACTGAGTCTCTCCATAGGAACCGGTGCAAATGTACCTCCCGCTCTTCTAGCCAAACGGAGTGGTACATTTTGCTTACGTCGCCAATGGCGGCGTATTCCCCCTCCCTGAAACGCAGCAACACTGCTCGGATCGGGTTCAAAACATCGGGCCCCTTCAGCAGGATACTGTTCAAACTCACGCCCCGGAATTCTTGACTACTGTCCCAGACTATCCTAACTGGCGTGGAAACTGAGTGTGGGTTTGGTGCCATAAGATGGTTGATCCACCAAACAGCCCCGTTCCACATGTCCATGGCAGCTTTAGACAGCTTGACAGCAGCACCTCTTTTGAGCATCTCGTGCACCTGGTTAGCATAGGCCTGGTACCACACGGGATCTCGCCTGAGACGTTTCTCAGACTTTAAGAACGTGGCCTCAACCGCCGCCCTATTATTTGGTAAAGTAGACGGGTCCTCTTTCCAAGGATAGCTCGCGTCCCAATGCGACTCATCGCTGTGAGAGTCGCTTGTCTTAAAAGTCAGGCCCCTCTTGACAATCTCCATTTCTCTCTCGTCAGCGAGAGACATCTCTTTTCCACCAGGGGCGCATTTTCCACAACGACAACCCCCACACAGGGGATCACATGCCGCCCCAATACTGTCCCAACGCCACCAAGACAGTGCCGCGCTGGTGTCAGTATGGCACGTAGCAGCCTTAATTTCAACGGCTCCACCTCTCATTGAAAGAGCAAAATGGGTTGACGCCCACTGTCCTGTGACCATTTCACTGGCGTCGAATAGAGACGGATGACATCCGCTAACCGTCTTACCCAAAATCCCCGACCAAAGTACCAAATCTCCACATCTAGCCAACCGCTGTGGGGCTAAACGACCCTCACGCGCACTGATAAGTATTTCCACCTCCAGTGGACGTCGCAACTCCTCCGGATCGGTGCCCGGGAAAAGATCTGCAATGCGCCTAGGATTAACTGGACAATTGATCTTTGCAATCTCATTCAGACCATAACAAGTCATGTCATGGTCCAGTGGAGAAGAGCCCTTCTCCCCCATTGTCTTCAACTTAATGGAGTATTTTTTCGTCTTGAATGTCTTTTTCATCCCCCCAACGCCCTGCACGCTCAGAGTGACAGGTCTTCCTTTCAGCCCGAGCCTGTCTGCAGCTTTGTGGGTGATATAATTCGTATCAGAGGCGAGGTCAATCAAAGCCCCCACCCAATCACCACTTTTCGTGGTTACTTCCAGCGTCATCATCAGAGCAGGCATCTCTCCGCCCTCAGTGCAGCCTGTCGTGGCTGTATTGTTCGTGTAAGCTTTGCGTACTATAGCTAGTTGCTTTGGCGTCAACTCGGCCTCAGCAAGCTTAAGTTCAATTTCATGTGTAGGCCCACGTGAGTCCCTCCCCACGCTACTAGCCCCCCCTCTCGCGCTGTCACTATTATTATTACTAGTGCTACTATCCCCATTACGTGGACGCGCCTTGGGGCACAACTTGAAATTATGAGGAGGCGACGAGCCGTCCCTTTTGCACTCACTTAACCTACACAGGAAATTGTCATTGCGCACTCTGCATTGGCCGTCATGTAGATATAAACACTTAAAGCATGCTTTATGTTTCTTCGCATACGCACGCCGGCCTTCCACGTTGGCTTTCATGAACCTTTTACAACGGAACAATGCCCCTGAGTGATCGCTCTCTCCGCAGATTCCGCACGAACCCCGCGCCTCCTCGCCGCTAAACGTAGCCCTTGTCGAAGCACGCTTCTCGCGCGCCCCGTTCCCCGGCTTATCATTCTGTCGGTCATTATTACGGCTACGTGGGCTCGGATCACTTCGTTTGGTCCCTATGCCCTTTGCATTTAATTGTTCTTGTTCAACGAGCACCTTTGTATGCTCGCGTAAGAAGGCAATGAAATGCGGGAACCTGTTTTGGCTATCAATATTATTATTTGGATTACAACGCATCACAAGCCACCGTTCTTGCATTTCTGGCGGCAATTTAGCCTCTAAATTGTGAATGACGAGCTGATTTTGAATGACGTCGCCAGCATTAAGATCCGCTAGATCTAGAACCGATTGCTCTATTAATCTAACAAGATTTAATGTCTCCTTTGGCTGGCCACTGCTTACAGCGGGCACACTTTCCAACTTCATTATAATCTCCTTGACAATCTGTCCTACGTTTCCGTAGTGGAGTTCTAATTTCTGGTAGACCTCATCTGAAGTCTGGCAATAATCAAGCCTTAATTCATCATTTATCCTTTTATCAATGGAATCAATCAGTAGCTGGTAACGCATGTCATCACCCCATCCAGGATTGTCAAAGAGTGCATAAATCCTATGCCACTGTTTCTTCCATCTGAAGTATGACATGCGTTCCCCACTGAATTGGGGTAATTTCATAGGCTGAGCAGCCAGCTTGCTACCGGCTGACTTCTTTCCTCCATTGTCAACGGCGAGAGGTACACTTTCTTGTTTAATTTCCTCTTTCATTTCTATTACTATTTCGCCTTTGTGCTTTAAATCCTGGAGGTTGGCACTCTTACGTGCTTTCAAAGCATACACCTCAGCTAATACCTTGGCCAAATTCCCGTCAGAAATGCAACCTTCCCATGAGTTTAATAACGTCTGCATGTCTGTTAATGATCGCTCAATTACACTCTCTAGCCCGTAAATAAGACTTAGGTTAATATCCTGTTCTTCGTAACGGTCAGGACGCGCTCTGTCTGCTGCCTCTGCCGCCCACTTGAGGGTGCGCTGCACAGACTCTTCTATGAACCGCTTCCATAAGTTTTCCTGCAATTCTGTCCGAGCCAAAAGATAGGATATCTTTGCGGCATCGAGTCTCGTACTAACAACTTTTATGTCCATAGCGTTTTCATCAGCCTCTACCATTGCACTTGTATAATCCGTGCTACAAGTTAGAAGCTCATCAAAACCTATATCCATGTCTTTCAGTAAAGCCTTAAGTTCACTTTCGGACTTATGGGCAGCCGTACTTTTGGCTCTGGTCGTTAACCTTGTTAACGCGCCTTGGCTCGCCGAGCGCGCTTTCTTTAACGCATCTAAGGCTGCCATGGTTACACGAGGCTACTCGCTCGCCCCCCCCACCAACCTTGTCTCTCTTTTTAGATGGCCGGTTCGGCGTTCCTCCCTGGCGGCCAGTCGTGCTGTGAAACATACACAATGCGGTAGTCCCAACCCCTATGCTATTAGCGTTAGCATTGGCTAGGCTAGCCCCAACAACATCCAACTGGAGTTACCCTCCTTTAGCTTAGCATTAGCGTCAGTCAGCCAGTCCCTCCTTTAGCTTAGCATTAGCGTCAGTCAGCCAGTTAGCCACCGTTAGCCTAATGCTAGTTGGTTGCTAGGCACAATGCAATGTCAATGGGAAGGTGGCTAGCTCCTTGCTTGTTTACAATTTAGCTTGGTCTGGTATACCCCCCAAAGTCAATGCACAGTTCCTTTCTGCAACACACAATTCCAGCGATATTCCCCCCAATGCACAAGCACTCATGTGGGCACTGAAACTCTTTATTTAGGTCGGCAAAACCGGATGCTTCCTAGCACCCAGGGCACAACCTCCTTAGCAGCGGGATCACGCTACTAGCATCCTTTCCCGAGTTAACTCAGGTCACCTCAATGCGGCACGGATGATTCCCGCAGATATCAGCTACTCCGGCAGCCTACGGGTTTCGGTCGCTGGTCCTTGGACACGGCGATCGATGACGGGTCAGCGATGCTCCGCAAACGCTGGATGGCCGTCCCTCGTTGTCTTGCTTCTCAGCTAGCGTCACGCTAACAGCAGACAACCACCATTGCTCACGTAGTAGCTAAGCTAACAGCTAAGCTAACACGGGCCAATGGCTTTCATTAGCATTTGCGGATCACACAGAATGCCCGTATTTCTTTAGCTACGGTGAATTAAGTACCGTTGCTTCAGTAATACGTCGGCGGATTACACCGAAATGAATTATTACTCCGGTGGGTTACACCGCAATTAATTATTGCTCTGGTGAATTACACCGCAATTAATTATTACTCACCGGTGATTACACACGGTTAATTATTACTGTACGGATATAACTAAACTTTGCTGTTTCATAGCTTTGCTTAATTACTGATTCAGACCCTCCGCAAAGGGGTTATAACAAACAGGTCTGGTAACTGTGATTTAACACACACCAAGGTAACATTTATATTACTCAAACACACATAGCCTCGACGTTGCAATAATGCCCGTAAACAATCACTTGATTTTGGCCATTTTATTACTATTATCTCATAACACACTCACACACGTACAAACATACTTCTACTACACTTGTGTACAGTATAAAGCCTTATTTGCCTTGTCTGGCCCGTGTTAGATAGTACAATAGCATTGATGATCATTACAACAAAGGAACCTGAGACTGTGGCGTTTAGGTAATAACTGCAAACACAAAGAGAAACACAAGATACATACTATTAATTCACAGATATAGCGACTGCATAGATGCATCATTTGTGACTGAATTTAGAGCATTTAACGAACATATAACACATTAAAAGGACTTACTTAAACGCGTCATCCCGTTCGTTACATTGTTCTGCACTGAAAGAATGAATGAACACATCGTGCCCTGGTATAGCTCGCCCCTCTCTCTGTCACCCGACACTTCCTATCCCCATACCATGTCCTGTCCTAGTATGAACTCGCATTCCTGGTATATAGTAGTATCACATTGGTAACACATTGGTAACACATTTACCCCCCAATTAGCTGTATTAATATCTACATCCCTGAGATATACTGTAATTGGTTGATAAGAGGATCTCTGTTCTTATATAACACAGAGTATTTACTGTATAGGCAGTGAACTTCATAATAGCACCAACATTCTATACATAAATGACACAACATGAAGTTACAAATATAAGCTGGTCCGGCACTTAATATTATAATGATCCCACTCACGGAATAAACTCGACAGACAGAAACAGTGTTGTTATTGTGGTGGTAACAGAGGAGACAGAAACAGTGTTGTTATTGTGGTGGTAACAGAGGAGACAGAAACAGTGTTGTTATTGTGATGGTAACAGAGGAGACAGAAACAGTGTTGTTATTGTGGTGGTAACAGAGGAGACAGAAACAGTGTTGTTATTGTGATGATAACAGAGGAGACAGAAACAGTGTTGTTATTGTGGTGGTAACAGAGGAGACAGAAACAGTGTTGTTATTGTGGTGGTAACAGAGGAGACAGAAACAGTGTTGTTATTGTGATGATAACAGAGGAGACAGAAACAGTGTTGTTATTGTGATGGTAACAGAGGAGACAGAAACAGTGTTGTTATTGTGATGGTAACAGAGGAGACAGAAACAGTGTTGTTATTGTGATGATAACAGAGGAGACAGAAACAGTGTTGTTATTGTGATGGTAACAGAGGAGACAGAAACAGTGTTGTTATTGTGATGATAACAGATGAGACAGAAACAGTGTTGTTATTGTGGTGGTAACAGAGGAGACAGAAACAGTGTTGTTATTGTGATGATAACAGAGGAGACAGAAACAGTGTTGTTATTGTGATGGTAACAGAGGAGACAGAAACAGTGTTGTTATTGTGGTGATAACAGAGGAGACATAAACAGTGTTGTTATTGTGATGGTAACAGAGGAGACATAAACAGTGTTGTTATTGTGATGGTAACAGAGGAGACAGAAACAGTGTTGTTATTGTGATGGTAACAGAGGAGACAGAAACAGTGTTGTTATTGTGATGGTAACAGAGGAGACAGAAACAGTGTTGTTATTGTGATGATAACAGAGGAGACAGAAACAGTGTTGTTATTGTGATGGTAACAGAGGAGACAGAAACAGTGTTGTTATTGTGATGGTAACAGAGGAGACAGAAACAGTGTTGTTATTGTGATGATAACAGAGGAGACAGAAACAGTGTTGTTATTGTGATGGTAACAGAGGAGACAGAAACAGTGTTGTTTTTGTGATGGTAACAGAGGAGACAGAAACAGTGTTGTTATTGTGATGGTAACAGAGGAGACAGAAACAGTGTTGTTATTGTGATGATAACAGAGGAGACAGAAACAGTGTTGTTATTGTGGTGGTAACAGAGGAGACAGAAACAGTGTTATTGTGATGGTAACAGAGGAGACAGAAACAGTGTTGTTTTTGTGATGGTAACAGAGGAGACAGAAACAGTGTTGTTATTGTGATGATAACAGAGGAGACAGAAACAGTGTTGTTATTGTGGTGGTAACAGAGGAGACAGAAATAGTGTTGTTATTGTGATGATAACAGAGGAGACAGAAACAGTGTTGTTTTTGTGATGATAACAGAGGAGACAGAAACAGTGTTGTTATTGTGATGATAACAGAGGAGACAGAAACAGTGTTGTTATTGTGGTGGTAACAGAGGAGACATAAACAGTGTTGTTATTGTGGTGGTAACAGAGGAGACAGAAACAGTGTTGTTATTGTGATGGTAACAGAGGAGACAGAAACAGTGTTGTTTTTGTGATGGTAACAGAGGAGACAGAAACAGTGTTGTTATTGTGATGGTAACAGAGGAGACAGAAACAGTGTTGTTATTGTGATGGTAACAGAGGAGACAGAAACAGTGTTGTTATTGTGATGATAACAGAGGAGACAGAAACAGTGTTGTTATTGTGATGGTAACAGAGGAGACAGAAACAATGTTGTTATTGTGATGGTAACAGAGGAGACATAAACAGTGTTGTTATTGTGATGGTAACAGAGGAGACAGAAACAGTGTTGTTATTGTGATGGTAACAGAGGAGACAGAAACAGTGTTGTTATTGTGATGGTAACAGAGGAGACAGAAACAGTGTTGTTATTGTGATGATAACAGAGGAGACAGAAACAGTGTTGTTATTGTGATGGTAACAGAGGAGACAGAAACAGTGTTGTTTTTGTGATGGTAACAGAGGAGACAGAAACAGTGTTGTTATTGTGATGGTAACAGAGGAGACAGAAACAGTGTTGTTTTTGTGATGGTAACAGAGGAGACAGAAACAGTGTTGTTATTGTGATGATAACAGAGGAGACAGAAACAGTGTTGTTATTGTGGTGGTAACAGAGGAGACAGAAACAGTGTTGTTATTGTGATGATAACAGAGGAGACAGAAACAGTGTTGTTTTTGTGATGATAACAGAGGAGACAGAAACAGTGTTGTTATTGTGATGATAACAGAGGAGACAGAAACAGTGTTGTTATTGTGGTGGTAACAGAGGATACATAAACAGTGTTGTTATTGTGGTGGTAACAGAGGAGACAGAAACAGTGTTGTTATTGTGATGGTAACAGAGGAGACAGAAACAGTGTTGTTATTGTGATGGTAACAGAGGAGACAGAAACAGTGTTGTTATTGTGATGATAACAGAGGAGACAGAAACAGTGTTGTTATTGTGATGGTAACAGAGGAGACAGAAACAATGTTGTTATTGTGATGGTAACAGAGGAGACATAAACAGTGTTGTTATTGTGATGGTAACAGAGGAGACAGAAACAGTGTTGTTATTGTGATGGTAACAGAGGAGACAGAAACAGTGTTGTTATTGTGATGGTAACAGAGGAGACAGAAACAGTGTTGTTATTGTGATGATAACAGAGGAGACAGAAACAGTGTTGTTATTGTGATGGTAACAGAGGAGACAGAAACAGTGTTGTTTTTGTGATGGTAACAGAGGAGACAGAAACAGTGTTGTTATTGTGATGGTAACAGAGGAGACAGAAACAGTGTTGTTTTTGTGATGGTAACAGAGGAGACAGAAACAGTGTTGTTATTGTGATGATAACAGAGGAGACAGAAACAGTGTTGTTATTGTGGTGGTAACAGAGGAGACAGAAACAGTGTTGTTATTGTGATGATAACAGAGGAGACAGAAACAGTGTTGTTTTTGTGATGATAACAGAGGAGACAGAAACAGTGTTGTTATTGTGATGATAACAGAGGAGACAGAAACAGTGTTGTTATTGTGGTGGTAACAGAGGATACATAAACAGTGTTGTTATTGTGGTGGTAACAGAGGAGACAGAAACAGTGTTGTTATTGTGATGGTAACAGAGGAGACAGAAACAGTGTTGTTTTTGTGATGGTAACAGAGGAGACAGAAACAGTGTTGTTATTGTGATGATAACAGAGGAGACAGAAACAGTGTTGTTATTGTGGTGGTAACAGAGGAGACATAAACAGTGTTGTTATTGTGGTGGTAACAGAGGAGACATAAACAGTGTTGTTATTGTGATGGTAACAGAGGAGACAGAAACAGTGTTGTTATTGTGATGGTAACAGAGGAGACAGAAACAGTGTTGTTTTTGTGATGGTAACAGAGGAGACAGAAACAGTGTTGTTATTGTGGTGGTAACAGAGGAGACATAAACAGTGTTGTTATTGTGGTGGTAACAGAGGAGACAGAAACAGTGTTGTTATTGTGATGGTAACAGAGGAGACAGAAACAGTGTTGTTATTGTGATAACAGAGGAGACAGAAACAGTGTTGTTATTGTGGTGATAACAGAGGAGACAGAAACAGTGTTGTTATTGTGATGATAACAGAGGAGACAGAAACAGTGTTGTTATTGTGATGGTAACAGAGGAGACAGAAACAGTGTTGTTATTGTGATGATAACAGAGGAGACATAAACAGTGTTGTTATTGTGATGATAACAGAGGAGACAGAAACAGTGTTGTTATTGTGGTGGTAACAGATGAGACAGAAACAGGGTTGTTATTGTGGTGGTAACAGAGGAGACAGAAACAGTGTTGTTATTGTGGTGGTAACAGAGGAGACAGAAACAGTGTTGTTATTGTGATGATAACAGAGGAGACAGAAACAGTGTTGTTATTGTGGTGGTAACAGAGGAGACAGAAACAGTGTTGTTATTGTGATGATAACAGATGAGACAGAAACAGGGTTGTTATTGTGGTGGTAACAGAGGAGACAGAAACAGTGTTGTTATTGTGGTGGTAACAGAGGAGACAGAAACAGTGTTGCTATTGTGATGGTAACAGAGGAGACAGAAACAGTGTTGTTATTGTGATGATAACAGAGGAGACAGAAACAGTGTTGTTATTGTGGTGGTAACAGAGGAGACAGAAACAGTGTTGTTATTGTGGTGGTAACAGAGGAGACAGAAACAGTGTTGTTATTGTGGTGATAACAGAGGAGACAGAAACAGTGTTGTTATTGTGATGATAACAGAGGAGACAGAAACAGTGTTGTTATTGTGGTGGTAACAGAGGAGACAGAAACAGTGTTGTTATTGTGGTGGTAACAGAGGAGACAGAAACAGTGTTGTTATTGTGATGGTAACCGAGGAGACAGAAACAGTGTTGTTATTGTGATGATAACAGAGGAGACAGAAACAGTGTTGTTATTGTGATGGTAACCGAGGAGACAGAAACAGTGTTGTTATTGTGATGATAACAGAGGAGACAGAAACAGTGTTGTTATTGTGGTGGTAACAGAGGAGACAGAAACAGTGTTTTTATTGTGATGGTAACAGAGGAGACAGAAACAGTGTTGTTATTGTGGTGGTAACAGAGGAGACAGAAACAGTGTTGTTATTGTGATGGTAACCGAGGAGACAGAAACAGTGTTGTTATTGTGATGATAACAGAGGAGACAGAAACAGTGTTGTTATTGTGGTGGTAACAGAGGAGACAGAAACAGTGTTGTTATTGTGGTGATAACAGAGGAGACAGAAACAGTGTTGTTATTGTGATGGTAACAGAGGAGACAGAAACAGTGTTGTTATTGTGATGGTAACCGAGGAGACAGAAACAGTGTTGTTATTGTGATGGTAACAGAGGAGACAGAAACAGTGTTGTTATTGTGATGGTAACCGAGGAGACAGAAACAGTGTTGTTATTGTGGTGGTAACAGAGGAGACAGAAACAGTGTTGTTATTGTGATGGTAACCGAGGAGACAGAAACAGTGTTGTTATTGTGATGGTAACCGAGGAGACAGAAACAGTGTTGTTATTGTGATGGTAACAGAGGAGACAGAAACAGTGTTGTTATTGTGATGGTAACCGAGGAGACAGAAACAGTGTTGTTATTGTGATGATAACAGAGGAGACAGAAACAGTGTTGTTATTGTGATGGTAACCGAGGAGACAGAAACAGTGTTGTTATTGTGATGATAACAGAGGAGACAGAAACAGTGTTGTTATTGTGATGATAACAGAGGAGACAGAAACAGTGTTGTTATTGTGATGGTAACAGAGGAGACAGAAACAGTGTTGTTATTGTGATGATAACAGAGGAGACAGAAACAGTGTTGTTATTGTGATGGTAACAGAGGAGACAGAAACAGTGTTATTGTGATGATAACAGAGGAGACAGAAACAGTGTTGTTATTGTGATGGTAACCGAGGAGACAGAAACAGTGTTGTTATTGTGATGATAACAGAGGAGACAGAAACAGTGTTGTTATTGTGATGATAACAGAGGAGACAGAAACAGTGTTGTTATTGTGGTGGTAACAGAGGAGACAGAAACAGTGTTGTTATTGTGATGGTAACAGAGGAGACAGAAACAGTGTTGTTATTGTGATGGTAACCGAGGAGACAGAAACAGTGTTGTTATTGTGATGGTAACAGAGGAGACAGAAACAGTGTTGTTATTGTGGTGGTAACAGAGGAGACAGAAACAGTGTTGTTATTGTGGTGGTAACAGAGGAGACAGAAACAGTGTTGTTATTGTGATGATAACAGAGGAGACAGAAACAGTGTTGTTATTGTGATGATAACAGAGGAGACAGAAACAGTGTTGTTATTGTGGTGATAACAGAGGAGACAGAAACAGTGTTGTTATTGTGGTGGTAACCCTAACCCTAACCCTAACCTGGTTGACTAGATTTAGAAGACATGTGTCCAGTGCATAGCCTACTGCAGGCCTGGTTGACTAGATTTAGAAGACATGTGTCCAGTGCATAGCCTACTGCAGGCCTGGTTGACTAGATTCAGAAGACATGTGTCCAGTGCATAGCCTCCTGCAGGCCTGGTTGACTAGATTTAGAAGACATGTGTCCAGTGCATAGCCTCCTGCAGGCCTGGTTGACTAGATTTAGAAGACATGTGTCCAGTGCATAGCCTACTGCAGGCCTGGTTGACTAGATTGAGAAGACATTTTGATGCTCTTGCTACTGAAATGATTCATTATTTACATGGAGAAATCCTGTCATTTAACATGCATCTCTATGGGGAGAAGGACAGTCATTTAACATGCATCTCTATGGGGAGAAGGACAGTCATTTAACATGCATCTCTATGGGGAGAAGGACAGTCATTTAA
This sequence comes from Electrona antarctica, assembly GCF_951216825.1. Classification (NCBI taxonomy): domain Eukaryota; kingdom Metazoa; phylum Chordata; class Actinopteri; order Myctophiformes; family Myctophidae; genus Electrona; species Electrona antarctica. The sequence continues at coordinate 87,641 of NW_027637910.1, read as the reverse complement.
CATGCATCTCTATGGGGAGAAGGACAGTCATTTAACATGCATCTCTATGGGGAGAAGGACAGTCATTTAACATGCATCTCTAGGGGGAGAAGGACAGTCATTTAACATGCATCTCTAGGGGGAGAAGGACAGTCATTTAACATGCATCTCTATGGGTGACAGAAGGACAGCTTGCCATTGCAGAGTGGAGTGGGCGGGGCTTAGCGTAGGGCTAATTGTGTAAATAAAAATGTGTTTTATGATTCCAGAAGTGTTGACCACAGAGCAGAGTCTCCAACTCCCAGCCTTCTGTCTGTGAAGAGTGACAAGTCTAAAGGAATGTCTCCTGACTTCAGTAATGAACCTGGACCTCCACACACTAAGTATGTTAATCCTCCTATAAATATATACTAGGGCTGCCACGATTCGCCTAATCCACGATTCGATTCAACTTTCGATGTTAAGGTCACGATTCGATACGATACGATTTTCGATACGATTCAATGGATATTTTAAAAAACCTCCTATTTTCAGCACAGAGCGCTGTATGATCATTAATTTAGGCTAATGTTTTGATTTGTAAAGAAAAACACTTGTTTCTCTGCAATAAGTCACTTTTATTTGACTAATAACAAATGAGAATGAGAATAGCATCAACAATATAAACTTTGGGTTTTATGTCCTAACATCATTTTGAGATGTTTCTTTAAGATGATGAGAGAGAGATGACATTATTGTTAAGCTCTACTCTAAGTAACTAAATAAAATAAAAAGTAAATAATAGGACTGGGACTCGATTAAAAATGTTAATCTAATTAATTAGAGGCATTATAATTAATTAATCTCAATTAATCACATTTGAATCGCATATCGATATTTTTGTGGACCTCCTGAAGGTCTGCAAGGCCAAGTACCGCACCTGAGGGGACAGATGTCTCTGCCCCCACCTGGGGGGCAGACAGGGCCTTCTATGTCTCTGCCCCCACCTGGGGGGACAGACAGGGCCTTCTATGTCTCTCCCCCCACCTGGGGGGACATTCTGTCCCCACCTGGGGGGACAGACAGGACATTCTGTCCCCACCTGGGGGGACAGACAGGACATTCTGTCCCACCTGGGGGGACAGACAGGGCCTTCTATGTCTCTGCCCCCACCTGGGGGGACAGGGCCTTCTATGTTTCGGCCCCCAACCTCTGGAATGAACTCCCCAACCATCTCAGAGTTGCTCCCTCTCTCCTCTCATTCTAAACCCACCTCTTCAGGATAGCTTTCCCCAGCTGAGGTCTGGTTAGGATGTCCCCCCTTCCCTCGTTTATCCTTTTATCTTTTTAACCTTGTACTGCTTTGTTTTGTTTTTTTCCTAATAAAGTCTGTTCTTATGTAAAGCGCTCTGGGTATTTAGAAAAGCGCTATATACATTTGAGCTATTATTATTATTATTATTCAATATAACAGTGAGAAACATTTTTTTCAAAGGTATATGCCAGTGAATCAATGAATATTGACTACAAAAGATTAAGCAATGAAACATTGTTTTTGAGGGGCCGCTGGGCGCTAGCCACTAGCTTTTGTTTTAGCCTCTAGTTGTTTTTGAGGGGTGCTAGCTGGTAACTCCTATACTAGCCATGGTTCACATGGCTTGTTCACAGTCATGTTTCAGGGCTACTCCTATACTTGGAGTCAGGACTAACATTAGCCCCACTAAAGGAGCTCACTCCGGCGCTCTAATGTAGCAGCTTCAGGGAGAGGTTCCATGGGCTGGACTGGCGTCAGCCTCCACGCTGGCTGTCTCTAATGTAGCAGCTTCAGGGAGAGGTTCCATGGGCTGGACTGGCGTCAGCCTCCACGCTGGCTGCCTCTAATGTAGCAGCTTCAGGGAGAGGTTCCATGGGCTGGACTTGACTGGCGTCAGCCTCCACGCTGGCTGTCTCTAATGTAGCAGCTTCAGGGAGAGGTTCCATGGGCTGGACTGGCGTCAGCCTCCACGCTGGCTGCCTCTAATGTAGCAGCTTCAGGGAGAGGTTCCATGGGCTGGACTGGCGTCAGCCTCCACGCTGGCTGCCTCATGTCTCGCACTGAACACAGCTTCGCGCTGCGGTCCTCGTCTCGATGCGAAACATGTCGAAGCAGCCCTAGCGTGGAGGCCAGCGCCAGTCCAGACATTATCCTGTTTATTACACTGCTACTTAATACACACATTAATAAATTGACCCAAAAGTACAACAAAACAAAGTATTTCCTTGCTTATGGTAATGAAAGTATTCCAAGTTGGCCCAGCAGAGGCAACGAGTCGCCTCGGAATACAGTCATACAGTCTGTATAAAACACCCCAAAATAACACTCAAAATAATGTTGCGGGCCAGAAATAATAACCTCGAATCTATCTGTGCAACTTGTATTGTACTGTATTTACAGTACATTTTACTGGTGATATTATTTCATTCATTGTTGTCCTGTTTTCATGGAACTGTAATATTGTGAAAGGAAACCCACAGATTAGACTCTCTTATACTTGTTGGGACATAACAATACATCCTCTTGAACAAAGTGACTTTTTCATTCACATGATAATTGTATGAATATGTTTTATGATTCCAGAAGTGTTGACCACAGAGCAGAGTCTCCAACTCCCAGCCTTCTGTCTGTGAAGAGTGACCGGTCTAAAGGATTTCCCGGTCCACTCTTCAGTAATGAACCTGGACCTCCACACTCACAGTATGTTAATCCTCCTATAAATATATACTAGGGCTGTCACGATTCACCTAATCCACGATTCGATTCAACTTTCGATGTTAAGGTCACGATTCGATACGATACGATTTTCGATACGATTCAATGGATATTTTAAAAAACCTCCTATTTTCAGCACAGAGCGCTGTATGATCATTAATTTAGGCTAATGTTTTGATTTGTAAAGAAAAACACTTGTTTCTCTGCAATAAGTCACTTTTATTTGACTAATAACAAATGAGAATGAGAATAGTATCAACAATATAAACTTTGGGTTTTATGTCCTAACATCATTTTGAGATGTTTCTTTAAGATGATGAGAGAGAGATGACATTATTGTTAAGCTCTACTCTAAGTAACTAAATAAAATAAAAAGTAAATAATAGGACTGGGACTCGATTAAAAATGTTAATCTAATTAATTAGAGGCATTATAATTAATTAATCTCAATTAATCACATTTGAATCGCATATCGATATTTTTGTGGACCTCCTGAAGGTCTGCAAGGCCAAGTACCGCACCTGAGGGGACAGATGTCTCTGCCCCCACCTGGGGGGGCAGACAGGGCCTTCTATGTCTCTGCCCCCACCTGGGGGGACAGACAGGGCCTTCTATGTCTCTCCCCCCACCTGGGGGGACATTCTGTCCCCACCTGGGGGGACAGACAGGACATTCTGTCCCCACCTGGGGGGACAGACAGGACATTCTGTCCCACCTGGGGGGACAGACAGGGCCTTCTATGTCTCTGCCCCCACCTGGGGGGACAGGGCCTTCTATGTTTCGGCCCCCAACCTCTGGAATGAACTCCCCAACCATCTCAGAGTTGCTCCCTCTCTCCTCTCATTCTAAACCCACCTCTTCAGGATAGCTTTCCCCAGCTGAGGTCTGGTTAGGATGTCCCCCCTTCCCTCGTTTATCCTTTTATCTTTTTAACCTTGTACTGCTTTGTTTTGTTTTTTTCCTAATAAAGTCTGTTCTTATGTAAAGCGCTCTGGGTATTTAGAAAAGCGCTATATACATTTGAGCTATTATTATTATTATTATTCAATATAACAGTGAGAAACATTTTTTTCAAAGGTATATGCCAGTGAATCAATGAATATTGACTACAAAAGATTAAGCAATGAAACATTGTTTTTGAGGGGCCGCTGGGCGCTAGCCACTAGCTTTTGTTTTAGCCTCTAGTTGTTTTTGAGGGGTGCTAGCTGGTAACTCCTATACTAGCCATGGTTCACATGGCTTGTTCACAGTCATGTTTCAGGGCTACTCCTATACTTGGAGTCAGGACTAACATTAGCCCCACTAAAGGAGCTCACTCCGGCGCTCTAATGTAGCAGCTTCAGGGAGAGGTTCCATGGGCTGGACTGGCGTCAGCCTCCACGCTGGCTGTCTCTAATGTAGCAGCTTCAGGGAGAGGTTCCATGGGCTGGACTGGCGTCAGCCTCCACGCTGGCTGCCTCATGTCTCGCACTGAACACAGCTTCGCGCTGCGGTCCTCGTCTCGATGCGAAACATGTCGAAGCAGCCATAGCGTGGAGGCCAGCGCCAGTCCAGACATTATCCTGTTTATTACACTGCTACTTAATACACACATTAATAAATTGACCCAAAAGTACAACAAAACAAAGTATTTCCTTGCTTATGGTAATGAAAGTATTCCAAGTTGGCCCAGCAGAGGCAACGAGTCGCCTCGGAATACAGTCATACAGTCTGTATAAAACACCCCAAAATAACACTCAAAATAATGTTGCGGGCCAGAAATAATAACCTCGAATCTATCTGTGCAACTTGTATTGTACTGTATTTACAGTACATTTTACTGGTGATATTATTTCATTCATTGTTGTCCTGTTTTCATGGAACTGTAATATTGTGAAAGGAAACCCACAGATTAGACTCTCTTATACTTGTTGGGACATAACAATACATCCTCTTGAACAAAGTGACTTTTTCATTCACATGATAATTGTATGAATATGTTTTATGATTCCAGAAGTGTTGACCACAGAGCAGAGTCTCCAACTCCCAGCCTTCTGTCTGTGAAGAGTGACCGGTCTAAAGGATTTCCCGGTCCACTCTTCAGTAATGAACCTGGACCTCCACACTCACAGTATGTTAATCCTCCTATAAATATATACTAGGGCTGTCACGATTCGCCTAATCCACGATTCGATTCAACTTTCGATGTTAAGGTCACGATTCGATTCGATACGATTTTCGATACGATTCAATGGATATTTTCAAAAACCTCCTATTTTCAGCACAGAGCGCTGTATGATCATTAATTTAGGCTAATGCTTTGATTTGTAAAGAAAAACACTTGTTTCTCTGCAATAAGTCACTTTTATTTGACTAATAACAAATGAGAATGAGAATAGCATCAACAATATAAACTTTGGGTTTTATGTCCTAACATCATTTTGAGATGTTTCTTTAAGATGATGAGAGAGAGATGACATTATTGTTAAGCTCTACTCTAAGTAACTAAATCAAATAAAAAGTAAATAATAGGACTGGGACTCGATTAAAAATGTTAATCTAATTAATTAGAGGCATTATAATTAATTAATCTCAATGAATCACATTTAATCGCATATCGATATTCTTGTGGACCTCCTGAAGGTCTGCAAGGCCAAGTACCGCACCTGGGGGGACAGATGTCTCTGCCCCCACCTGGGGGGCAGACAGGGCCTTCTATGTCTCTGTCCCCACCTGGGGGGACAGACAGGGCCTTCTATGTCTCTGTCCCCACCTGGGGGGACAGACAGGGCCTTCTATGTCTCTGCCCCCACCTGGGGGGACAGACAGGGCCTTCTATGTCTCTGCCCCCACCTGGGGGGACAGACAGGGCCTTCTATGTCTCTGCCCCCACCTGGGGGGACATTCTGTCCCCACCTGGGGGGACAGACAGGACATTCTATGTCTCTGCCCCCACCTGGGGGGACATTCTGTCCCCACCTGGGGGGACAGACAGGACATTCTATGTCTCTGCCCCCACCTGGGGGACAGACAGGGCCTTCTATGTCTCTGCCCCCACTTGGGGGGACATTCTGTCCCCACCTGGGGGGACAGACAGGGCATTCTATGTCTCCGGACCCACCTGGGGGGACATTCTGTCCCCACCTGGGGGGGACAGACTAATAAAGTCTGTTCCTAGTGTTCTTATGTAAAGCGCTTTGGGTATTTAGAAAAGAGCTATATAAATTTGAGCTATTATTATTATTATTATTATTCAATATAACAGTGAGAAACATGTTTTTCAAAGGTATATGCCAGTGAATCAATGAATATTGACTACAAAAGATTAAGCAATGAAACATTGTTTTTGAGGGGCCGCTGGGCGCTAGCCACTAGCTTTTGTGTTAGCCTCTAGTTGTTTTTGAGGGGTGCTAGCTGGTAACTCCTATACTAGCCATGGTTCACATGGCTTGTTCACAGTCATGTTTCAGGGCTACTCCTATACTTGGAGTCAGGACTAACATTAGCCCCACTAAAGGAGCTCACTCCGGCGCTCTAATGTAGCAGCTTCAGGGAGAGGTTCCATGGGCTGGACTGGCGTCAGCCTCCACGCTGGCTGTCTCTAATGTAGCAGCTTCAGGGAGAGGTTCCATGGGCTGGACTGGCGTCAGCCTCCACGCTGGCTGTCTCTAATGTAGCAGCTTCAGGGAGAGGTTCCATGGGCTGGACTGGCGTCAGCCTCCACGCTGGCTGCCTCATGTCTCGCACTGAACACAGCTTCGCGCTGCGGTCCTCGTCTCGATGCGAAACATGTCGAAGCAGCCCTAGCGTGGAGGCCAGCTCCAGTCCAGACATTATCCTGTTTATTACACTGCTACTTAATACACACATTAATAAATTGACCCAAAAGTACAACAAAACAAAGTATTTCCTTGCTTACGGTAATGAAAGTATTCCAAGTTGGCCCAGCAGAGGCAACGAGTCGCCTCGGAATACAGTCATACAGTCTGTATAAAACACCCCAAAATAACACTCAAAATAATGTTGCGGGCCAGAAATAATAACCTCGAATCTATCTGTGCAACTTGTATTGTACTGTATTTACAGTACATTTTACTGGTGATATTATTTCATTCATTGTTGTCCTGTTTTCATGGAACTGTAATATTGTGAAAGGAAACCCACAGATTAGACTCTCTTATACTTGTTGGGACATAACAATACATCCTCTTGAACAAAGTGACTTTTTCATTCACATGATAATTGTATGAATATGTTTTATGATTCCAGAAGTGTTGACCACAGAGCAGAGTCTCCAACTCCCAGCCTTCTGTCTGTGAAGAGTGACCGGTCTAAAGGATTTCCCGGTCCACTCTTCAGTAATGAACCTGGACCTCCACACTCACAGTATGTTAATCCTCCTATAAATATATACTAGGGCTGTCACGATTCGCCTAATCCACGATTCGATTCAACTTTCGATGTTAAGGTCACGATTCGATACGATTTTCGATACGATTCAATGGATATTTTTTAAAAACCTCCTATTTTCAGCACAAAGCGCTGTATGATCATTAATTTAGGCTAATGTTTTGATTTGTAAAGAAAAACACTTGTTTCTCTGCAATAAGTCACTTTTATTTGACTAATAACAAATGAGAATGAGAATAGCATCAACAATATAAACTTTGTGACCAGGTACAGACTCTGTGAACACAGCCTTGCGATAGAGAAAGGCTGACACAGACAGACCCCGACTGCACCCACTGCACGCTCCCATGACAAGACAGACAGACTGCACCCACTGCACGCTCCCATGACAAGACAGACAGACTGCACCCACTGCACGCTCCCATGACAAGACAGACTGCACCCACTGCAGGCTCCCATGACAAGACAGACTGCACCCACTGCACGCTCCCATGACAAGACAGACTGCACCCACTGCACGCTCCCATGACAAGACAGACTGAACCCACTGCTGTGTTGTTATTGTGATGGTAACAGAGGAGACAGAAACAGTGTTGTTATTGTGATGATAACAGAGGAGACAGAAACAGTGTTGTTATTGTGGTGGTAACAGAGGAGACAGAAACAGTGTTGTTATTGTGATGGTAACAGGGGTGACATAAACAATGATAACATGGATGACAACCAGAGTCAGAGACCAGAGGCTCCAAGCAGCACAACGAGTGGCATCTACTCTCTCACTTCTACCGGACTCTCTTCAGACGTCAGTGATGAACCTGGACCTTCACGCTCAAAGTAAGATCATTTATAATTCATGCTTTTCGAGAATGAATAAAGGTTTCAATCAAAGGTCGGAGTCAGAATTGTTATAACGGTGATGACAGAAAAAAAGCTAAACAGAGAATACACACTGGCAGAATTCCTGAGCACTGTGACTGACACAAAACTAAGACCGTTCTTGACCAGGTACAGACTCTGTGAACACAGCCTTGCGATAGAGAAAGGCTGACACAGACAGACCCCGCTCCCATGGCAAGACAGACTGCACCCACTGCACGCTCCCATGACAAGACAGACTGCACCCACTGCACGCTCCCATGACAAGACAGACTGCACCCACTGCACGCTCCCATGGCAAGACAGACTGCACCCACTGCACGCTCCCATGACAAGACAGACTGCACCCACTGCACGCTCCCATGACAAGACAGACTGCACCCACTGCACGCTCCCAAGACAAGACAGACTGCACCCACTGCACGCTCCCATGACAAGACAGACTGCACCCACTGCACGCTCCCAAGACAAGACAGACTGCACCCACTGCACGCTCCCATGGCAAGACAGACTGCACCCACTGCAGGCTCCCATGACTAGACAGACTGCACCCACTGCACGCTCCCATGACAAGACAGACTGCACCCACTGCACGCTCCCATGACAAGACAGACTGCACCCACTGCACGCTCCCAAGACAAGACAGACTGCACCCACTGCACGCTCCCATGACAAGACAGACTGCACCCACTGCACGCTCCCATGACAAGACAGACTGCACCCACTGCACGCTCCCATGACAAGACAGACTGATTGATTGATTGATTGATTGAAGAATTTATTAACAGTTTGCAGAATTACAGTACATTTCAAGCACAAACTCAATACAAAGGCTGTTAACTGTGAGTGGACGACCCAATTAAGCATTACACTTGTTTCCAACAGGGTCCACCATGTTCAAATCATCAAAACATTTAGAGACGTACAAATAGACACTTCTATAGACAGAACAGGAATTCATCAAAAAAGAATTCATCAAAAAGGAGGTAAAAAGGGAAAAGAAATATATACAGTGAGGGGAAAAAAGGGGGGGGCGGGGGGGGGGGATTCAGATTTTACGGGGGCCAGTTTCGAATTGCAGCCATCCGTAGGTGCCCTTTGAGAGCGGTTTTGAAGGAGTCAAGGGATTCGCATGTCTTAATGACAGTTGGTAGGGCGTTCCACATTTTGGTGGCATAGGAGCGAAAAGAATTTAGTCCCTTGTTTGTGCCGAATCTGGGTTGTACATGGTTCGTTGCACTCCCTCTGGTGTTGTGGGTGTGGACTTCGTTAACATTAAGGAAGTATCTAGACAGGTACATGGGTATCTTGGTGGTGTATCGAATCTTGTGGACCAGACCCATTGCAAGATGCTGTACTCTGTCGTCGACCCTAAGCCATTCCAGCCTGTCGAAGTGGGCAGGGGTGAGGTGGGTTCGGGGGGCTAGATCAAGTAGGAGCCTGACCAGTTTGTTTTGGGAAGTCTGGAGCCTGGTTTTAAGGGCCTTTGAGGTGCTGTGGTACCAGGAGGTGCATGCATAGTCAAAGAAACCCTGTACAAGGGCTCCTGTTAAGGTCTTCAAGGTGTTTTTGTTGACCAGTGAGGAGATCCTGTAGAGGAATCTTGTTCTATGGTTGACTTTTTTGATTACGTTGGTGGCCATTTTATCACCGGAAAGATTAGCCTCCAGGATGGAACCTAGGTAGGTAATTTCATCTTTACGTGTGATAACATTGTCACCCACTCTAACCAAGAAGCCATTTGCCTTGCTGAGATTACTAATAGAGCCAAAGAGAATGGATTCAGTTTTTCCCAGGTGTAAAGATAGTTTGTTATCAGCGAGCCAGGTGCAGATTCTACCGAGTTCAGAGCTGAGGGCATTTTCAACCTGCAGTTTGTCCCTGTCCGAGACCAGCAGTGCTGAGTCATCTGCGAACAGGAACAAGTTGCAGTCACAGGCTGAAGTCATGTCGTTTACATATATTAGGAACAGTAGAGGCCCTAGTATGCTTCCTTGTGGAACGCCACAGCTCACTGGGAGGGGGGGGGACAGTGTTCCGTTCACTTCCACCATCTGTTCTCTCCCCTCCATGTAGGATTGCATCCAGCTCACTGATGTGCTATCGAAACCAATTGCTTTTAGCTTGTTAACCAGTATGGAGTGGTTCACGGTGTCAAAAGCCTTTTGGAGGTCCAGCATGACCATGCCGCAGTATTTGCCAGCGTCCACCTCTTGTTTGATGTGGTCGCTCAAATAGAGGAGGCATGTGTCAGTGGAGTGGGATGTTCTGAAGCCAGATTGGAACTCGTACAATAATTTATTAGTGGCAAGATACTTTTCAACCTGTTCATAGACTATTTTTTCCATCACTTTCGAGATGGAACTAAGAATAGAAATAGGGCGGTAGTTGCCGGGGTCTAATTTACTCCCACTGCACGCTCCCATGATAAGACAGACTGCACCCACTGCACGCTCCCATGACAAGACAGACTGCACCCACTGCACGCTCCCATGACAAGACAGACTGCACCCACTGCACGCTCCCATGACAAGACAGACTGCACCCACTGCACGCTCCCATGACAAGACAGACTGCACCCACTGCATGCTCCCATGACAAGACAGACTGCACCCACTGCACGCTCCCATGACAAGACAGACTGCACCCACTGCACGCTCCCATGACAAGACAGACTGCACCCACTGCACGCTCCCATGACAAGACAGACTGCACCCACTGCACGCTCCCAAGACAAGACAGACTGCACCCACTGCACGCTCCCATGACAAGACAGACTGCACCCACTGCACGCTCCCATGACAAGACAGACTGCACCCACTGCACGCTCCCATGACAAGACAGACTGCACCCACTGCACGCTCCCAAGACAAGACAGACTGCACCCACTGCACGCTCCCATGACAAGACAGACTGCACCCACTGCACGCTCCCATGACAAGACAGACTGCACCCACTGCACGCTCCCATGACAAGACAGACTGCACCCACTGCACGCTCCCATGACAAGACAGACTGCACCCACTGCACGCTCCCATGACAAGACAGACTGCACCCACTGCACGCTCCCAAGACAAGACAGACTGCACCCACTGTACGCTCCCATGACAAGACAGACTGCACCCACTGCACGCTCCCATGACAAGACAGACTGCACCCACTGCACGCTCCCATGACAAGACAGACTGCACCCACTGCACGCTCCCATGACAAGACAGACTGCACCCACTGCACGCTCCCAAGACAAGACAGACTGCACCCACTGCACGCTCCCATGACAAGACAGACTGCACCCACTGCACGCTCCCATGACAAGACAGACTGCACCCACTGCACGCTCCCATGACAAGACAGACTGCACCCACTGCACGCTCCCAAGACAAGACAGACTGCACCCACTGCACGCTCCCATGGCAAGACAGACTGCACCCACTGCACCCTCCCAAGACAAGACAGACTGCACCCACTGCACGCTCCCATGACAAGACAGACTGCACCCACTGCACCCTCCCAAGACAAGACAGACTGCACCCACTGCACGCTCCCATGACAAGACAGACTGCACCCACTGCACCCTCCCAAGACAAGACAGACTGCACCCACTGCACGCTCCCATGACAAGACAGACTGCACCCACTGCACGCTCCCATGACAAGACAGACTGCACCCACTGCACGCTCCCATGACAAGACAGACTGCACCCACTGCACGCTCCCATGACAAGACAGACTGCACCCACTGCACGCTCCCATGACAAGACAGACTGTGCACCCACTGCACGCTCCCATGACAAGACAGACTGAACCCACTGCACGCTCCCATGACAAGACAGACTGCACCCACTGCACGCTCCCATGACAAGACAGACTGCACCCACTGCACGCTCCCATGACAAGACAGACTGCACCCACTGCACGCTCCCATGACAAGACAGACTGCACCCACTGCACGCTCCCATGACAAGACAGACTGCACCCACTGCAGGCTCCCATGACAAGACAGACTGCACCCACTGCACGCTCCCATGACAAGACAGACTGCACCCACTGCACGCTCCCATGACAAGACAGACTGCACCCACTGCACGCTCCCATGACAAGACAGACTGCACCCACTGCACGCTCCCATGACAAGACAGACTGCACCCACTGCAGGCTCCCATGACAAGACAGACTGCACCCACTGCACGCTCCCATGACAAGACAGACTGCACCCACTGCACGCTCCCATGACAAGACAGACTGCACCCACTGCACGCTCCCATGACAAGACAGACTGCACCCACTGCACGCTCCCATGACAAGACAGACTGCACCCACTGCACGCTCCCATGACAAGACAGACTGCACCCACTGCACGCTCCCATGACAAGACAGGCTGCACCCACTGCACGCTCCCATGACAAGACAGACTGCACCCACTGCACGCTCCCATGACAAGACAGACTGCACCCACTGCACGCTCCCATGACAAGACAGACTGCACCCACTGCACGCTCCCATGACAAGACAGACTGCAACCACTGCACGCTCCCATGACAAGACAGACTGCACCCACTGCACGCTCCCATGACAAGACAGACTGCACCCACTGCACGCTCCCATGACAAGACAGACTGTGCACCCACTGCACGCTCCCATGACAAGACAGACTGCACCCACTGCACGCTCCCATGACAAGACAGACTGCACCCACTGCACGCTCCCATGACAAGACAGACTGCACCCACTGCACACAGACTGTGGTGGAAACAGAGCTACACTTAACACTTTTCATGCCGGGGAATTTTCCAGGAAAAAGGTCCTAAAGTGCCTAGAAAGTCTGACCTATCTTTAGAAGTGTTTAAACGAGTTGAGTTGAGATGGTTTCAACTTCAACTACAAAGACACAAAGCTACTAATATTTCACCTACTAGTACTCAACTAGTCTGTTACCGTCCATCACTAGTTACTAGCGTCATGCTTGTGTGTGTGTGTGTGTGTGTGTGTGTGTGTGTGTGTGTGTGTGTGTGTGTGTGTGTGTGTGTGTGTGTGTGTGTGTGTGTGTGTGTGTGTGTGTGTGTGTGTGTGTGTGTGTGTGTGTGTGTGTGTCTCCACAGAGAGGGGACTGAGGGTCCATCCAGGGGTTCAGTGTGTGACCGTCCCTCCAGCATTCTACCAAGTAAAGCCTGAGATATTCATTAATTTATGACATGATGTAAATAATATCTATATATACAAGTGAGAAGTTGTATCCAACCCAGGAAAAGGGACCCAAAGTCACACACTGCATACATCACTGACACGTCACTGACACACTGCAACACACTACACTCACACGGCAGTGACGTCACACACTTACCCTCCGCGTCGTTCGGCCGCTATCTCCTCATATCGCGCCGAACGCCGACCCTCAACACCACCCGCGGAACATTACTCATTGCACTGACACCAACGTTGCCTCCCTTCCACACCCACGCCGGCATTGTATCTCTTCACAACAAACAATATCTCCCCAAGCACCCACACCTCCGCACGCACACACTCACATGTTGCCAGGTCTATGAAAACAAGCCCAGAAAAAATGCCATTCAACACGCTACTTACAACTCGCTTACAATTCGCGGACCTGGCAACACTGCATCCCGTGATTCCCCTCTTTTCATTGGCTGCGCCGCCAACATTGTTGCCACGTCTATGTAAACAAGGCCGCAAACCCTGACTTCCTACAGCCTATACTTACACACACTACCACTCGCTTACAATACGTGGACCTGGCAACACTACATCACCCCTTCCCAATGGCTCAAAACCCCACCACGTGACCCACGTGTTTTTCGTGTTACCTTTCACACTTCCGGAAACACTACCGGAAGTTACACAGTACACACACACACACACACACTCGTGCACACACACACACACACACACACACACACACACACACACACACACACACACACACACACACACACACACACACACACACACACACACACACACACACACACACACACAGTGTACAGCCTGCCGGAAACCAAAAGTAGAAGAAGAAGAACAACAACACAGGTTCTACACTGATTCTAACTTTGATGGAGAGCGCCGCGATTACATACACAGTTACAATAATGCAAACACGACCGCGTCGACACCTGGCGTGGTACAATCGGGACGAACCGAGGCGCATATATGGATAAGAACAACAACACCAACACTACACGCACACGTGCGCGCTGCAACAACGCGCTGCAACACAAAACAGCTGTGTACAACGCAGTGTCACTGCAGACACGTGTGTGTGTGTGTGTGTGTGTGGTGTGTGCGTGCGTGCGTGCGTGCGTGCGCGGGGGGGTTGGGGGTTGGGGGGGGGGGTTTGGATCGCCTCGCAATGCAGCTGAAATGGCACACACACACACACACACACACACGCCACAAAACGCTAATAATAATAATAATAATAATACAAAATAAGAACACTACACTAATAATAATAATAATAACAGTACAGATAACAGTACAGTACACATGAGTACAGTACAGTACAGAAATAAAGCTCACATCAGAATATTAATCCATGTAATAATAATAATAATAAAAAATAAGAACACAACACTAATAACAACTATAATATCAACAGTACAGAGAACAGTACAGTACAGTACATCAGAATATTAATCCATGTAATAATAATAATAATAATAATAAATAAGAACACAACACTAATAACAGTACAGAGAACAGTACAGTACACATGAGTACAGTACAGAAATAAAGCTCACATCAGAATATTAATCCATGTAATAATAATAATAATACTAATAAATAAGAACACAACACTAATAACAGTACAGATAACAGTACAGTACACATGAGTACAGTACAGAAATAAAGCTCACATCAGAATATTAATCCATGTAATAATAATAATAATAAAAAATAAGAACACAACACTAATAACAACTATAATATCAACAGTACAGAGAACAGTACAGTACAGTACATCAGAATATTAATCCATGTAATAATAATAATAATAATAATAAATAAGAACACAACACTAATAACAGTACAGAGAACAGTACAGTACACATGAGTACAGTACAGTACAGTACAGTACAAAGACTTACAGTACAGTACAGTACAGTATACTGTTCCTGCGCCTTGCCATGCTCTCTTTCAATAATAATAATAATAATAAAAAATAAGAACACTACACTAATAACAACAATAATATCAACAGTACAGATAACAGTACAGTACACATGAGTACAGTACAGTACAGAAAGAAAGCTCACATCACAATATTAATCCATGTAATAATAATAATAATAAAAAATAAGAACACAACACTAATAACTATAATATCAACAGTACAGAGAACAGTACAGTACATCAGAATATTAATCCATGTAATAATAATAATAATAAAAAATAAGAACACAACACTAATAACAACAGTACAGAGAACAGTACAGTACACATGAGTACAGTACAGTACAAAGACTTACAGCACAGTACAGTACAGTATACTGTTCCTGCGCCTTGCCATGCTCGCTTTCATACGCAAATACACAAAACCAAACCGGGCCACTCAGCCAGCTTGGCAACTTTGCGCTTTCCAAGCAAATGCATAAATGAAAACATCATGGGTTGCCATTGCCTTCTTCCCATTTGTGACGCATCGCATGGCGCTAGGATGAGCGGGCCGAAGGCCCGCGAAATTCTAGTATTATACATGTAATTCATCATAGCTCACTAATTTAGTAAGTAAATAAATAGAGAATTAGATATACTAGTCAAATAGTTTATGTTGCCTTTTGAGTTGTTTCAGAGTCAGTGTTCAATTTACATTGTTTAGTTTAATAACATTGAACGGCTGTGTTCCAGAACATGGTTTAATAACATTGAACGGTTGTGTTCCAGAACATGTCAGAGACCCATATGTGATCGGTGTGATGAAGAGGATCGAAGGTCAGCGAGATGACATCACCGGACCAGTACCTGGAACCTCCTTCAACAGGAACTACACAACACTCTACCTCTTAAAGGGAGACAGTGAAGGGGTTAATCTGCAACATGAGGTGTGGCAGCTTGAGAAAGCGTCCAAGATGAGGAAGAGCCTCTTTGACCAGATGAAGTGCACTGAAGTCTTCAAGCGCTTGGCAGCCGGTGAGACAGACATCCAAAGAGTTCTGACGAAGGGCATCGCCGGCATTGGGAAAACCTTCTCCGTGTACAAGTTCACTCTGGACTGGGCGGGGGGCGTGGCCAATCAGCACATCGATCTCGTGATTCTGATGTCGTTCCGGGAGCTGAACCTGGTCCGAGAGACGCGGCACAGTCTTCTCTCACTGATCCATGACTTCCATCCAACGTTAAAGAAGGTCACAGCAGAGCAGCTCGCTGCCTGTAAGACTGTCTTCATCTTCGATGGTCTCGATGAAAGCAGGTTTCCGCTGAAATTCGAGAATATTGACATTGATTCTGACGTCTTCGACAACAATGACATCGTCTCTGATGTCACGGTGACATCATCGGTGGGCGTGCTGCTGACGAACCTCATCAAGGGGAATCTGCTCCCCTCGGCTCTCCTCTGGATAACCACCAGACCTGCGGCAGCCTATCGGATCCCTCCTCAATGCATTGACAGGGTGACCGAAGTACGAGGGTTCACAGACCCCCAGAAGGAGGAGTTCTTCAGGAAGAGGTTCAGTGATGACGAGGAGCTGGCCAGCAGGATCATCTCACACGTCAACAAAACAAAGAGCTTCCACATCCTGTGTCACATCCCACTCGTCTGCTGGATCGCTGCCACGGTTCTGGAGGTCCTGTTGAAGAGCGACGGGACAGGACAGCTGCCCACGACTCCCACTGAGATGTTCGCCCACTTCATTTTGGTCCAGATATGTAGGAAGAACCTTAAGTATGGTGAGAAAGGTGAGCTGAGTCAACAGCAGCTCATGGCGACCGACCGGGAGGGTCTTCTGTTGCTGGGCTTGCTGGCGTTTCAGCATCTGAAGAAAGGCAGCGTCATGTTCTACCAAGAAGACCTGGAAGAGTGTGGTCTTGATGTGAACGACGCCGTGCTGTACTCGGGAGTGTGCACACAGATCTTCAAAAGAGAAAGTGTGATCTTCGGAGAGGAAGGTGAGAGGAAGGTCTACAGCTTTGTTCATCTGAGCATTCAGGAGTTCCTGGCTGCAGTTTACCTGATGCACTGTTTCACTGAGAGGAACACAGAGGTGCTGAAGACATTCCTGGGAGAAGATGATGATGCTGATGAAGATGATGATGAAGATGATGATGCTGATGAAGATGAAGATGAAGATGATGATGATGATTATGAAGATGAAGATGATGATGATGATGCTGCTGATGAAAATGATGATGATGATGATGCTGATGAAGATGATGAAGATGACTTCAGTCACATGTCCCTGGGTGACTTCCTGAAGAAAGCCATCCTTAAAGCCATGAAGAGTAAGAACGGCCACCTGGACCTCTTCATCCGCTTCCTTCATGGCCTCTCACTGCAGTCCAGCCAGAGTCCGTTAGGAGGCCTGCTGGGTCAGACAGAGAACAGTCCAGAGGAGATCCAGAGAGTCATCAACAACCTGAAGGAGATGAGCATTGAGGAGGATGATGCCTCCCCTGACAGATGTATCAACATCTTCCACTGTTTGATGGAGATGAAGGACGACTCAGTTCATCAGGAGATCCAACAGTTCCTGGAGTCAGAGGACAGATCTAAGACACAACTGTCTGAAACCCAATGTTCAGCTCTGGCTCACATGCTGCTGATGTCAGAGGAAGTTCTGGATGAGTTTGACCTGGACAAATACAATGCCACATCGGCATGGGGGCAAGGGAGACTGCTACCAGCTGTGAGGAACTGCAGAAAGGCTCGGTTAGTATTCATGGGGATTTGAACAACATGAAGGAAATCATACTAAAGCTGCAGTCAGCCAGTCAGTCAGTCAGTCAGTCAGCCAGTCAGTCAGTCAGTCAGTCAGTCAGTCAGTCAGTCAGTCAGTCAGTCACAACATGTTGACAATCAGTCATGCTGGCATTAAAGAGTCAACTAAACTCTTTACGTACTTTTAAATGTAAAACATTTTAACATTTATTCTTATTATGATTATAAAAATAACCTATAGTAATATTAGTAATATTAGGCTGTGGTGGAAAGTATAACTAAGTACCCAGTACTTACTAAAGTACAACATTCCAGGTACTTTAACTTTACTGAAATACTTCTGATTTTCTATACTTTTACTTCTACTCCACTACATCTCAGAGGCAAATATTGTACTTTTACTCCACTACAATTTATTGAAAACTTTATTTACTTGTTAATTTGGAGATTTTGATTATTATTACAAAACATACATTAACCACTTCAGCCCTATTTAAACTTTGTCTATTTGGAAAATATAGGCGATCTAGTGTCACATCGCAACACGTTTGTGAGCTTGTAGATCAGCTATTTTCAAAAGATTTGTAATACATTTTAGACATAAAACGGAATAGTCTGCATAATGAGTACTTGATGCCAACACTTATGTACCTTTGAGTAAAACTACATTCTGAGAAGAAAATCCACTACAATTATTTGAACACTTTAGTTACTAGTTATGTTTTAGATTTGTATTACTAAACATAAATTAACCACTATACTCTATCCCTACCACTCTAGTCTATTTGATAATAGCCGATCTACAAGCTCGCAATGTGACGCGTTGTTCTACATACTGTAGCTCACGTTGATCTAGGAGCTCACAGCGCGTCCTAATGCGACGCATTGTGAGCTTGTAGATCTGCTATTTTCGAAATGTTTTATACATTTTGAAAACTCTAAATTCTGCATTATGATTACTTTTACTTTAATACATTAAGTAGAGTATTTATACATTGCAGTATTGATACTTTTACTTATAAGTAAACATTTGAGTAGCTTACCGTTTCCGCCGCTCAGGTTCAGTGAGGCTTATGGGTAATGTAGTAGATGTCGTGTGTGTGTGTGTGTGTGTGTGTGTGTGTGTGTGTGTGTGTGTGTGTGTGTGTGTGTGTGTGTGTGTGTGTGTGTGTGTGTGTGTGTGTGTGTGTGTGTCGTGTGTGTGTGTGTGTGTGTGTGTGTGTGTGTGTGTGTGTGTCATCACAAATTAAGTTAAACATTTACCTTTATTATCATTGTGGTAATTTCATTACCCATGCCTCCATAGTAGTAGTAGTAATATTTATAGTAATTGTAGTGTATATTACAGTGTTGTTATTGCCAGTGTGGTGCTGTATAAACTGATTGTTTTGTAATATTAGCACATGTTCTATGTTAATGTGTAATTACAGACTTTGTGGCGTTGGCATCAATGAGGCAGCATGTGAGGTTCTGGTGTCAGCTCTCAGCTCTAATCCATCCTATCTGGTTGAACTGGAGATGTCTGATACCCCCCTGGATGAAGATGCAGTGAAGAGGCTCTGTGATGCAATGAAGAGCCCACACTGTATACTGAAGAGTCTGACGTCAGTATCTGTCTGTCTGTCTGTCTGTCTGTCTGTCTGTCTGTCTGTCTGTCTGTCTGTCTGTCTGTCTGTCTGTCTGTCTGTCTGTCTGTCTGTCTGGTCTGTCTGTCTGTCTGTCGTTCTATCTCGTTCTCTCTCTTGTTCTCTCTCTCGTTCTCTCTCTCGTTCTCTCTCTCTCTCTCTCTCGTTCTCTCTCTCTCTCTCTCTCTCTCTCTCTCTCTCTCTCTCTCTCTCTCTCTCTCTCTCTCTCTCTCTCTCTCTCTCTCTCTCTCTCTCTCTCTCTCTCTCTCTCTCTCTCTCTCTCTCTCTCTCTCTCTCTCTCTCTCCTCTCTCTCTCTCTCTCTCTCTCTCTGATTATTTAGGATCCAGTTCCATGAACACAGTCCTCAGAACAAAGACACTCAAATAAGGTGTGTGTGTGTGTGTGTGTGTGTGTGTGTGTGTGTGTGTGTGTGTGTGTGTGGTGTGTCTCCATTCAGGCTGAGTCACTGCGACCTCTCAGAGAGCTGCTGTGAACATCTGGCCTCAGTTCTCTGTTCCAGCTCTAGTCTTCAGGAACTGGACTTGAGCTACAACAGCTTGACCGACGCAGGGATGGCGAAGCTACTTCCTGGACTTGAGAGTCAACAATGCAGACTGAAGATACTCAGGTTTGATCAGTTAACACTCCCATCGCCCAGGACGAAGTACTTTGTCCTTTCTATTAGTAACGCCCGTTGCCCAGGACGAAGTATTGTCCAAAAGACGAAGATTATTGATATGAGAACGGATCGCATGGCTCGCATATAGCCCAGGCGCGCCTCCTGGGCAATCCTCGGTGACGCGCAAGAGTGAGACGTCCTCGAAAAACCCCTCTGTTTAGCTGATGAAAACGAAAATCTTAAAACGTTCATAACTCGCGATCTAAATTATCCCGTTTTTTTAATGAAAAAAGATCCTGTGTTAGACGGCGCCCCTTGCGGCCCATTCGCTAGTCTCGATAGATTTATTCTTGTCTCCCGTTGTTGTCGATCGACCTCTAGAGTGGTGTGGCTATTGTTAGCTGCTACACACACATCAACAACTTCCGCCGGTCCGTCCGGAAAAGGGGTCCGTGTTTATAAATCGAATGGGCGCATTAATGTAATGGGTTAAATAACCCCGGGCAATTCAATTGTTAATGGTGACGATTGTGGGCGGTGATGCTGAGTTCCATTATTCTATAACTATAGAAATGTGATGATGATTGTTCTTGTCACTGTGATTAACTTCTGTTTCATTAATGGATAAGTAACCCCCCCCCCCCCCCCCCCCTTACCTTACCATAGTAACCTTAATTAGTAGAAGAAAATCACAGTAATTCCACTAATGTCTCCACCAGGCCGAAGGCGTGCGTGCGTGCGTGCGTCCGTCCGTCCGTCCGTCTGTCCGTCTGTCCGTCCGTCCGTCCGTCCGTCCGTTACCAGCTAATCTCCAGCGATGACCTCTGCCCCAAATGTTCAAGAACGGCCTGTTATAGCGCCACCAGGAGGAGGACTTTTGAAAAACACATTTTTAGATATTACTCCTCCAGATTCTGTCCAAACGTCCTGCAAATCGTTACACAGTATCTATATAGTCATGTGTTCAAGACGATATCTGTCCGATATTTCATATTCCATCCTAATTGGCCAACATTAGCTTTCAAAGTTTGCAGGATTGGCCCATTTTCAACAAAAATCCTCAAATCATGAACGCAGCGTGCAATTTACGTGAAATATTTCACAGACTTTCCTACTAGCCTGAGGAATATATCCCACCCTTTTCACATTGGCCTGTTATAGCACCACCAACAGGTGTATTTTTGCAAAACACATTTTTGGAACAAAATTACTAAAATCATCCAATTGCCATCCAAGGCCAATTGCCACATTGGCCTATTATAGCGCCACCAGGAGGCCACAACCTGACCTTGCCTGGTGGAGACCTGTCCTATTATAGTGCCACCAGGAGGCCACAACCTGACCTGGCCTGGTGGAGACCTGTCCTATTATAGCGCCACTAGGAGGCCACAACCTGACCTGGCCTGGTGGAGACCTGTCCTATTATAGCGCCACCAGGAGGCCACAACCTGACCTGGCCTGGTGGAGACCTGTCCTATTATAGCGCCACCAGGAGGCCACAACCTGACCTGGCCTGGTGGAGACCTGTCCTATTATAGCGCCACCAGGAGGCCACAACCTGACCTGGCCTGGTGGAGACCTGTCCTATTATAGCGCCACCAGGAGGCCACAACCTGACCTGGCCTGGTGGAGACCTGTCCTATTATAGCGCCACCAGGAGGCCACAACCTGACCTGGCCTGGTGGAGACCTGTCCTATTATAGCGCCACCAGGAGGCCACAACCTGACCTGGCCTGGTGGAGACCTGTGCCCAGAGGGGCATTTTATCTAGTTGTTCACTAAAAAGATTGGTTGTCGATATGTTGTTTTTATTTTTATCTTCTTCTTTGGGCATAGTATTAAATACTATTGTAATGTTAACTTGCCGTAGCACTTTCCCTAGACTTGATGACCTTGCAGGCGTATGCAAAGGCTCAACTTATGTAACTTAGATAGCATTTTATGTAGACATAGCACTCTAAAGATATTCTACATATCTTGATGGATGTTAGGTTCTTAGCTTACTTGTGATTCCTGATGACTATTTGTATGTATGTGATGTATTGCCATGTGTTTTTCTTGCTTACTCAAAATCACTCTGGATTAAGAGCGTCTGATAAATGCCTACATTTTTAACCTGTCCACATGTCTGTCTGTCTAACCTTTTTTCCAACCCAGGTTGAGACAAAACTGACCTCACAGAGAAATGCTGTAAGGAGTTATCCTCACATATCAGTTCCAACTCCTCTAGTCTGACAGAGTTGGATCTATCTTCCAATGGCTTAAGGAATCATGGAATAATTCAACTGTCCGTTGGTCTGAAGAGCCCAAACTGCACACTGGAGATTCTGAGGTAAAAATGGTGTTTTCTCTCTGTGTGAATCTCTACGTGAATATCAGAAGCAATTAGTTAAACTGTTTGTTTCTCTGCAGGTTGTCCCACTGTCTGGTCTCAGAGGAAGGCTTTTCTTGCCTGGCCTCAGCTCTGCGTTCCAACCTCTCCCACATGAAAGAGCTCGACATGAGCTTCAACCAACCCGGGGCCTCAGGAGGAGAGCAGCTGCTCTCTGTTGGACTGGCTACTCTCAAGTGAGTAGATGTGCGAAGTCCTTCCATGCTGAAATGATTTGTGAGAGACAACCTAAACCCATTTTGTTCAATTGTTTTATTTTATTAGTATTTCATTTTTACAAAATGAGGCGTCACTTCTCTAGATTGACCAAACCCTCTTGCAGTAAACAACAGAGTTCAATACATGTGGATTTGTTGCAGTTAACTATGAAATTGTGCATTTCCCGTCAGTCAGTCACATCCCATATAATGGTCATACCTGGTGACATCACGTGATGTCATCAATATTAAGCCCATATATGGAGATCCCTGATGTCATCAGTATTGGCCAGCAACTAGACGGGCAACTAGACGGGCCTGCCCCAAAGTTATTAGTGCAGCCGCGCCCGGCAGCCGGCGAAAACTAGAGTTCTTAACAGGCCCGAAAATTAAGATCTTACCCCCATGCCAAAGCGCCAGCTGTGTGTGTGTGTGTGTGTGTGTGTGTGTGTGTGTGTGTGTGTGTGTGTGTGTGTGTGTGTGTGTGTGTGTGTGTGTGTGTGTGTGTGTGTGTGTGTGTGTGTGTGTGTGTGTGTGTGTGTGTGTGTGTGTCTCTTCTGCTGTCATGCAGGACTTTCAAATTATTGTAAACACAACATGAACATAGTACTAACCCTAAAATAATAATAATAATAGTAATAATAATAATAATATATTATTTAATTTAAAAAAAACAAATGGTTCAAGCCCATTAATTAAGATTTGAGTGCCAACCCTAACGAGCGAACATTCGAACCCTGAATGTTCTGGGACACACTGTGTGTGTGTGTGTGTGTGTGTGTGTGTGTGTGTGTGTGTGTGTGTGTGTGTGTGTGTGTGTGTGTGTGTGTGTGTGTGTGTGTGTGTGTGTGGTGTACATGTTTTAATACATGTGTTACTGTGTGTGTTAGTGTGTACATTTGTCATATTAATGTGTGTTTCATATCCTACAGGTTGGATCAAGAAGAAGAATATTCACCTCTACTTCTTAAAACATGTGAGTACAGACATACGATACAATATATTACTGTATTATTAAAACATGTGAGTACAGACGTATGATACGTGAGGGATAATGTATGGCTGAGTGGTCCTTGTTGATAGATAAATCACCTGAAAGGTGATTAACTGTTTCCATGTTACGCCGGGGCTCCACTGGACGCGTCAGCGTTGCGTCTCTGTCACCGTCAGGGAATGTTCACTTTTTAATCAATGATGGGTGGCTCCACTGCCTACGATGCGCTGCGCTGCGTTCGGTGACTGCTTTAAAATTGCCCCGGTTCGTTTTTTGACCCGTGTCACATGCGTCCAGTGGAGCCCCGCCGTTACAGCAGTAAATAAAGCGGGGCGCAGCAGGTGCTCCGAACCTTTGATTATTATACCTTCTGTTATAGTATATATATATAGTAATTTTTCAGTAATAAAACACAACTGAATTCTGTGATTGACCAATCAGAATCAAGCATTCAACCAAGCTGTGTAATACAATACAATATATTTCTTTATTATTAGCTTTTACTGAAATGTGTCTGGTAACACAGCAGCCATAATAAAACGTAACTAATTGAACGCACGCACGCACGCACGCACGCACGCACGCACACACACACACACACAGTCCTTGGCCAGATTAATTTATTATCTCTTTTGAAGGTAGCAACTTATATTTCCCATTCAGAACAGGGCTAGTGTGTGAAGTGATATGCCTTGCCAGTCACTCTCTCACGCACAATGGAACCTAATAAAGGGCGAGGTTGCGAGGTCGCGTGCACTGGTCATATATGGAGCGTGTCTTGAGTGCACAGGTTTTGATGAGGTCAGATCAACATATGGAATGTCAGAACAGGTCAGCTCCATATATGGAGATCTAAGGGTGGCAACGGGGGCAGTGTCTTGAGTGTACAGTGTTTGCCGGTAGCGGCTGCACTAATAACTTTGGGGCAGGCCCGTCTAGAGTTTAAATGGACAGGTATCAGTCAACAGGCCCGTCTAGAGTTTAAATGGACAGGTATCAGTCAACAGGCCCGTCTAGAGTTTAAATGGACAGGTATCAGTCAACAGGCCCGTCTAGAGTTTAAATGGACAGGTATCAGTCAACAGGCCCGTCTAGAGTTTAAATGGACAGGTATCAGTCAACAGGCCCGTCTACAGTTTAAATGGACAGGCATCAGTCAACAGGCCCGTCTAGAGTTTAAATGGACAGGTATCAGTCAACAGGCCCGTCTAGAGTTTAAATGGACAGGTGTCAGTCAACAGGCCCGTCTAGAGTTTAAATGGACAGGTGTCAGTCAACAGGCCCGTCTAGAGTTTAAATGGACAGGTGTCAGTCAACAGGCCCGTCTAGAGTTTAAATGGACAGGTATCAGTCTAAAAGGAGACATGGAAGAGGAAGGATGATGTCATAGTGATGTCACGACTAGACCTGGGCACAATATAGAGAATAGCTGATCTACAAGCTCACAATGCGTTGTACTCTATTGTAATTGTATCTCTCTCTCTCTCTCTCTCTCTCTCTCTCTCTCTCTCTGTGTCTCTCTCTCTCTCTCTGTGTCTCTCTCTCTCTCTCTCTCTCTCTCTCTCTCTCTGTCTCTGTCTCTCTCTCTGTCTCTCTCTGTCTCTGTCTCTGTCTCTGTCTGTCTCTCTGTCTCTCTGTCTCTCTGTCTGTCTGTCTGTCTGTCTGTCTGTCTGTCTGTCTGTCTGTCTGTCTGTCTGTCTGTCTGTCTGTCTGTCTGTCTGTCTGTCTGTCTCTCTCTCTCTCTCTCTCTCTCTCTCTCTCTCTCTCTCTCTCTCTCTCTCTCTCTCTCTCTCTCTCTCTCTCTCTCTCTCTCTCTCTCTCTCTCTCTCTCTCTCTCTCTCTCTCTCTCTCTCTCTCTCTCTCTCTCTCTCTCTCAATTCAATTCAATTCAATTAGCTTTTTTGGCATGAATGTAATAGCTACAGTATTGCCAAAGCATGAAATTTAACAAAAGAACAAAACTAAATAAAATAAAAATATAACAGAAAACAAGCAGAGATAGAACATTAACTTTCACAATACAATATGAAAATACTGTCATACCGGTCAAAATGTACAGTATTAAATGTGTGTGTGTGTGTGTGTGTGTGTGTGTGTGTGTGTGTGTGTGTGTGTGTGTGTGTGTGTGTGTGTGTGTGTGTGTGTGTGTGTGTGTGTGTGTGTGTGTGTGTGTGTGTGTCGAGATGGTTCGTGTCAAGATAATAGTCACATTGTGTATATTTGTCCTATGTGTCCCTCATTTTGTGACATGCAGTCACATACTGTGCAGCCAGATGTGCTGCAGGTCCTTCTCCTAATACAATGAGTTGTTTGTCATTGTCATGTAGCTCTTTAAAATTTGGGATCAACAACTCAAATCTATTAAAATATTCGGTTCTTATATTATTATATTTATTACATTTTAATAGAAAGTGTGTCTCAGTCTCTACCTCAGCTGAGGTACAATGACCACACACTCTCTGTTCTGGAGGTAGGTAGGACTTCTTGTGGCGTCCTTTCTGTGGTCACTCACTCTGTATTTGGTCAAGATCTGTCTCTGCTTTTTATTTGACCGAAAACAGATACTCAGCCAGTTTATATTCATGTTTTAGGGCCAGATAACAATTAAGTTTGTTTTGAGTTTTGGTTTGATTAGTCCAATGTTCCAGATAGGTGTCTTTTATTAGTTTACAAATTTGGTTGACTCTGATTAGTGGTTGTGAAGCAGTGCTGGTCTGAGGTTGAGGCTGGACACTGTTGTTGGGTTGTGAGTGATCAATAAGTCCAAGGACTAGTTGGCAGAAGGGACTCTTTTGGGGTTTCATCTCCTGGGATTACAGGGCCTGGAATCCCAGGCTGTCTTGGGGGCTTGATTTAAGGTGTAACCAAAATTTGAGTGTTCTTTTTCTAATGTTAATAATTAATGGGTAACGGCCTAATTCTGCCCTGCATGCATTGGTTGGTGTTTTTCTTTGGATGTTTAATATGGACCTACAGAATTCTGCATGCAGGGTTTCTGTGGTATGTTTGTCCCATCTAGTGTAGTCCTGGTGACTGAGTGGACCCCAAACCTCACTGCCATAGAGAGCGATTGGTTGGATAATGCTGTCAAATATTTTCATCCAAATTCTAACAGGGATATCAATTTTATAAAATGTTCTCTTAATAGCATAAAATGCTCTACATGCTTTCTCCTTTAGTGCATTCACTGCCATACCAAAATTACCTGAGGCACTCATTTTTAGTCCCAGGTAGTCATAGTATAGGGTGTGTTCAAGTTGTGTGTTTCCTAATTTAAATTGGTATTTGGTTTCTTGAGATCTGGCCTTCTTTTGAAAAATCATGATTTTGGATTTATTTAAGTTGACTGTCAGGGCCCAGTTCCGACAGTACTGCTCCAGCAGGTCCAGGTGCTGCTGCAGTCCTTGTTGTGTGGGAGACAGCAACACCAGGTCGTCAGCATAGAGCAGGAATTTGACTTCCTTGTCATTAAGGGTTAGGCCAGGGGTTCCAGACTGCTCCAACAGTAATGCTAAATCATTAATGTAGAGACAGACTGTTGCCCTGAAAAACACCTCTCCCTTGAGTGAATAGATCCGTAAGTTTGTCACCAAGTTTCACTCCACATTTGTTATTCACATACATTGATTTAATTATGTCATACATTTTACCCCCTACACCAATTTGGATAATTTTGTAATATAATCCCTCTTGCCAAATGGAATCAAATGCCTTTTTAAAATCAATGAAACATGCAAAAATGTTACCCTTACTTTTTTGGTGAACGTGATTACTAATTAGTGTATGTAGGGTGTAAATATGGTCAGTGGTGCGGTGATTTGGTAGAAAGCCAATTTGCCCTTTACTCAGGACATTGTGTTCTGTAAGGAAGGCCAGCATCCGGGCATTAATGATGCTGCAAAACACCTTCCCCAGATTACTGCTCACACATATGCCTCGGTAATTGTAATTGTTTATCTCCACTCTTATATATTGGGGATATGAGCCCCCGGCTCCAGATCTCAGGAAAGCAACCTGATTGAAGGACGAGGTTGAACAACTTGAGCAGGGCCTGTTTGAGCTCGGGGCTGCTGTGCTTTAACATCTCTGACCTGATGCTGTCAGGGCCACATGCTTTGCCAGATTTAAGCTTTTTTATGTTGTCTTCTAATTCTTTCATTAAAATTGGATAGTCGAGGGGGTTCTGATTAGTTTTTATTGTTGATTCTAGGATTGCCAATTTGTCTCTAATTAGTTTTTGTTGGTGGTTGAGATCATTGGGTGATATTTCCTCATATAATTTTTCAAAATGGTCTTTCCAAATGTTTCCATTTTGTAATGCCAGGTTTTCTTTTTTGCTCTTTAAGTTGTTCCATCTCTCCCAGAACTGATTTTGGTTAATGGACTCCTCAATTTCCCTTAGTTTCTCTCTCTCTCTCTCTCTCTCTCTCTCTCTCTCTCTCTCTTTGTGTGTGTGTGTGTGTGTGTGTGTGTGTGTGTGTGTGTGTGTGTGTGTGTGTGTGTGTGTGTGTGTGTGTGTGTGTGTGTGTGTGTGTGTGTGTGTGTGTGTGTGTGTGTGTGTGTGTGTGTGTGTGTGTGTGTGTGTGTGTGTGCGCGTGCTATATAATATATGATTCAGTAAGGGGGGGGGGGGTACTGTTAAATATCATAACTGTGGTATTTTAGATACCGTACTGATAAACGTCAATGTTACATCTCTACTCAGTACTTTGTGATGTAGTGAAGTATTGTTTGTTGTTCTCTCCATCAGATGCCTTTCCTCTCACACTGGACACAAACACAACAGGCCCAACGCTCTCTCTGTCTGAGAACAACAGAAAGGTGACAGGGACCAGTGAGCCTCAGAGCTATCCAGACCATCCAGACAGATTTCAGTACCATCCACAGGTTCTGTGCAGAGAGGGTCTGAATGGATGCTGGTACGGCGAGGTAGAGTGGAGTGGACTGGTTGTTATAGGAGGGACTTCCAGAAGAATCACCAGGAGAGGAGCGGGGCATGACGCTCTGCTTGGAGCCAATGACCTGTCCTGGAGTCTGGACTGTGAGGATGAAGACAACATATACGCTGTCCGTCACAATAAGAAGAGAACCGTCCTCCTTGTCCGTCCCTCTGGCTCCAACAGAGTAGCAGTGTATGTGGACCGTCCTGCTGGCCGTCTGTCCTTCTACAGAGTGTCCTCTGAGACACACACACACCTGTACACCTTCCAGACCACCTTCACTGAGACCCTCTATGCTGGGTTCTGGGTGGGGCCTGACTCCTCAGTGTCTTTGTGTCAGATAGAGTAAGTGGAACACACACACACGCACACACACACACACACACACACACACACACACACACACACACACACACACACACACACACACACACACACACACACACACACACACACACACGTGTTACTGTTTTATAGATCTGATATTTTTATAACATAACATATAGATGTTTTATAGATCTGATATTTTCAGCGTTTATAACATCTTCATAACATGTAGATGTTTTATAGATCAGATATTTTCAGCGTTTATAACATCTTCATAACATGTAGATGTTTTATAGATCAGATATTTTCATTGTGTTGTAACATGATCTATAAGGTGTTGCACATGTTTTATAGATCTGATATTTTCAGTGTTTATAATGTATCTATAACACTGGTTCTCAAACTTTTTCATGTCAAGGACCCCCAAATTAACACTAATCAGCCCCGTGGACCCCCTTTGAGAAGATATGCCAGGGACCCCCAAATTAACACTAATCAGCCCCGTGGACCCCCTTTGAGAAGATATGCCAGGGACCCCCAAATTAACACTAATCAGCCCCGTGGACCCCCTTTGAGAAGATATGCCAGGGACCCCCAAATTAACACTAATCAGCCCCGTGGACCCCCTTTGAGAAGATATGCCAGGGACCCCCAAATTAACACTAATCAGCCCCGTGGACCCCCTTTGAAAAGATATGCCAGGGACCCCCAAATTAACACTAATCAGCCCCGTGGACCCCCTTTGAGAAGATATGCCAGGGACCCCCAAATTAACACTAATCAGCCCCGTGGACCCCCTTTGAAAAGATATGCCAGGGACCCCCAAATTAACACTAATCAGCCCCGTGGACCCCCTTTGAAAATATATGCCAGGGACCCCCAAATTAACACTAATCAGCCCCGTGGACCCCCTTTGAAAAGATATGCCAGGGACCCCCAAATTAACACTAATCAGCCCCGCGGACCCCCTTTGAAAATACATGCCAGGGACCCCCATAAGAGAAGGTTTTTACGGCTCTAGCAGTGATTCTCAACCTGTTTAATTTCAAGGACCCCCAGTTTGACGTGCATTAGTCTACGGACCCCCATTTAATGGCATTTATATCTCTGGGACCCCCAATTTATATTGTAAAATCAATGTTAATTTAACTCTGAGAGTGTACAAATGGACCCGTTAGGGTCGATTTGGTTCCATTTGTACACTCTCAGAGTTACAGACCCATAAGGGGTCCATTTGGTCCCAAACTATCATTTGACCCCCTGAACTCCCTCAAGGACCCCTGGGGGACCCCGGACCCCACTTTTGGAACCACTGCTTTAGCTATTGAAAAATAGCACATCTACAAGCTCATAGCACGGCATCGAGTGCCGCAATACGAGCTTGTAGATCTGCTATTATATTTATTTTTTATTTTTTTCTGAAAACTGATTTAGAAGACATTTAGAAGACATTTAGAAGACATTTAGAAGACATTTAGAGGACATTTAGAGGACATTTAGAGGACATTTAGAAGACATTTAGAAGACATTTAGAGGACATTTGGAAGACATTTAGAAGACATTTAGAGGACATTTAGAGGACATTTAGAAGACATTTGGAAGACATTTAGAGGACATTTAGAGGACATTTAGAAGACATTTGGAAGACATTTGGAAGACATTTAGAGGACATTTAGAGGACATTTAGAAGACATTTAGAGGACATTTGGAGGACATTTGGAGGACATTTGGAGGACATTTGGAGGACATTTGGAGGACATTTGGAGGACATTTGGAGGACATTTAGAAGACATTTAGAAGACATTTAGAAGACATTTAGAGGACATTTAGAAGACATTTAGAGGACATTTAGAAGACATTTAGAAGACATTTAGAGGACATTTAGAAGACATTTAGAAGACATTTAGAAGACATGTGTAGAATCATTTCTCAGGTCAAAATATCTGAGTTATACTTACAGTAGTACTTACCAACATATCAAATCAAAGAGTTGTGCACTTGTAGATCAGCTATTTGGACTATTTTAAAATATTCTATAAGTAGTGTAAAATGTGCTCAAGTGGCTCAAATATTATAATCCCTAAAATCAAAGTGTGTGTGTGTGTGTGTGCGTGTGCGTGTGCGTGTGCGTGTGCGTGTGTGTGTGTGTGTGTGTGTGTGCGCGCGTTTCAGGCCGGTCGTTCCAACCAGTTTCTCCCCCGTCGTGCACACAGAACACACGACCACTGAATACAGGTCAGTTCTAACCCCTAACACACAGTTCCACTATTATAGCACCAAAAATCCCTTTCTGGCCAAAATGTACCATTTATACGTGTGGTGGGGGAGGGGGGGGGGGGCTCAGAGTGCTCCCACTAAGGAAAGTAGGCTTTCTAATGGGTTAAGGTTAAGGTTTGGGTGAGGGTTAGGTTTAGGGTTTAGGGCTAACGCTAACCTAACCCTAACCCTCATATGTGTCCCAGGTTCCCGTGCCCCGGGGCGAGGCTGTTCCAGTGCAGTGACACCAGGTTGGATTAGGGTTAGGTTTAGGTTTAGGGTTAGGGTTAGGGTTAGGTTTAGGGCTAACGCTAACCCTAACCCTAACCCTCATATGTGTCCCAGGTTCCAGTGCCCCGGGGCGGGGCTGTTCCAGTGCAGTGACACCAGGTTGGTGTTTGGAACATGGAGGGGAGGAGACGTTCTCTACAGGACTGTTCAGTGGGAGGAGAGATGTCTCCCGTCAACAGGAAGGACTCCCGCAGGTCCTCTGTTTGACATCCAGTGTCCTCAGAACGCTGTCTGCCAGCTACACCTGCCACACTGTGCCATCACACCTGGTGAGTCAGCTACACCTGCCACACTGTGCCATTACACCTGGTGATTCAGATTTTACGGGGGCCAGTTTCGAGTTGCAGCCATACGTAGGTGCCCTTTGAGAGCGGTTTTGAAGGAGTCAAGGGATGTCTTAATGACTGTTGGTAGGGCGTTCCACATTTTGCCACACTGTGAGATCACACCTGGTGAGTCAGCTACACCTGAATCGTCCAATCAGCTTTCTTGTTAACAGCTACAGTATAACAGATGTGGTGATTTTTTATTATTTTGGACTAGTTGAACTATTACAAATGTGTCACACAGGCTGTGAGCAAGCGCTCCACACACACACACACACACACACACACACACACACACACAGGCTGTGAGCGAGCGCTCCACACACACACACACACACAGGCTGTGAGCGAGCGCTCCACACACAGCCTGTGTGTGTGTGTGTGTGTGTGGAGAGCTCGCTCACAGCCTGTGTGTGTGTGGAGCACTCGCTCATAGCCTGTGTGTGTGTGTGTGTGTGTGTGTGTGTGTGTGTGTGTGTGTGTGTGTGTGTGTGTGTGTGTGTGTGTGTGTGTGTGTGTGTGTGTGTGTGTGTGTGTGTGTGTGGAGCGCTCGCTCACAGCCTGTGTGTGTGTGTGTGTGTGTGTGTGTGTGTGTGTGGAGCGCTCCACACACACACACACACACACACACAGGCTGTGAGCGAGCGCTCCACACACACACACACAGGCTGTGAGCGAGCGCTCCACACACACACACACAGGCTGGGAGCGAGCACTCCACACACACACAGGCTGTGAGCGAGCGCTCCACACACACACACAGTCTATGAGCGAGCGCTCCACACACACACACACAGGCTGTCAGCGAGCGCTCCACACACACAGGCAGTGAGCGAGCGCTCCACACACACACACAGGCTATGAGCGAGCGCTCCACACACACACACAGGCTATGAGCGAGCGCTCCACACACACAGGCTGTGAGCGAGCGCTCCACACACACACACACAGGCTGTGAGCGAGCGCTCCACACACACACACACACACAGGCTGTGAGCGAGCGCTCCATACACACACACACAGGCTATGAGCGAGCGCTCCACACACACAGGCTGTGAGCGAGCGCTCCACACACACACACACAGGCTGTGAGCGAGCGCTCCACACACACACACACACACAGGCTGTCAGCGAGCGCTCCACACACACAGGCAGTGAGCGAGCGCTCCACACACACACACAGGCTGTCAGCGAGCGCTCCACACACACAGGCAGTGAGCGAGCGCTCCACACACACACACAGGCTATGAGCGAGCGCTCCACACACACACACACACAGGCTGTGAGCGAGCACTCCACACACACACACAGGCAGTGAGCGAGCGCTCCACACACACACACAGGCTATGAGCGAGCGCTCCACACACACACACACAGGCTGTGAGCGAGCGCTCCACACACACACACACACAGGCTGTGAGCGAGCGCTCCACACACACACACACACAGGCTTTGAGCGAGCGCTCCACACACACACACAGGCTGTGAGCGAGCGCTCCACACACACACACACACACACACACACACACACACACAGGCAGTGAGCGAGCGCTCCACACACACACAGGCTGTGAGTGAGTGCTCCACACACACACACACAGGCTATATGAGCGAGCGCTCCACACACACACAATTTTTTTGTAGAAGTGTTGTGTCTGATTCTCACGTCCTCACAGTATAATAGAATGACAGGATTCTTTCCACAGGTGATGTGGACCTTTGTGTGGCCAACGTCACAGATGGCGCAGCGTACCTCTTGGAGCCACAGAAAGTGACCCAGACGCACGTGGTTTTAAACGTGGACCACCTGTCTCTGTATGGACTCCTGTGGAAGAAGATTAAGGAGTATTTCTGTCCAATATCTGGTCAAGTTCTGCTGTTCCTTCAACCTCCAGGACGTCGAACACGGAAACTCAGTGTATTGATGCTGCCTGGAAATGCGGATCTCGACAAGGTAAATATATATATTATCTGTTATGTAGTTATTCAGGTTACGTGAAGTTCAATTCAGATTTTGAACAGACATCTGTAGGTGTGGACAAACATCCAGTCTAGTCTGTAGGTGTAGACCAGGGGTTCTCAACCCGTGGGTCACGACCCCTCGAGGGGTCGCCAAATTATTTTGGAGGGTCCCCAAAGTTTTTTTTTCTTATTTTTTTTGCAACTGAGTGGCTGTAAAGTGGAAATGAAGAGTTTACATATAGTACACATAGTACATGCATACACCTTCCCTAATGATTATGGTTTCAGTATTTATTTATGGACAGACAGACAGACAGACAGACAGACAGACAGACAGACAGACAGACAGACAGACAGTCTAGTCTGTAGGTGTAGACAGACAGACAGACAGACAGGCAGACAGTCTAGTCTGTAGGTGTAGACAGACAGACAGACAGACAGACAGGCAGACAGTCTAGTCTGTAGGTGTAGACAGACAGACAGACAGACAGACAGACAGTCTAGTCTGTAGGTGTAGACAGACAGACAGACAGACAGACAGTCTAGTCTGTAGGTGTAGACAGACAGACAGACAGACAGACAGGCAGACAGTCTAGTCTGTAGGTGTAGACAGACAGACAGACAGACAGACAGACAGTCTAGTCTGTAGGTGTAGACAGACAGACAGACAGGCAGACAGTCTAGTCTGTAGGTGTAGACAGACAGACAGACAGACAGGCAGACAGACAGTCTAGTCTGTAGGTGTAGACAGACAGACAGAAAGACAGACAGACAGACAGACAGACAGTCTAGTCTAGTCTAGTCTAGTCTAGTCTAGTCTGTAGGTGAAGACATTCTATTGTTGTGTCTGTAGGTGAAGACATTCTATTGATGTGTCTGTAGGTGAAGACATTCTATTGATGTGTCTGTAGGTGAAGACATTCTATTGATGTGTCTGTAGGTGAAGACATTCTATTGATGTGTCTGTAGGTGAAGACATTCTATTGATGTGTCTGTAGGTGAAGACATTCTATTGATGTGTCTGTAGGTGAAGACATTCTATTGATGTGTCTGTAGGTGAAGACATTCTATTGATGTGTCTGTAGGTGAAGACATTCTATTGATGTGTCTGTAGGTGAAGACATTCTATTGATGTGTCTGTAGGTGAAGACATTCTATTGATGTGTCTGTAGGTGAAGACATTCTATTGATGTGTCTGTAGGTGAAGACATTCTATTGATGTGTCTGTAGGTGAAGACATTCTATTGATGTTTCTGTAGGTGAAGACATTATATTGATGTGTCTGTAGGTGAAGACATTCTATTGATGTGTATGTAGGTGAAGACATTCTATTGATGTGTCTGTAGGTGAAGACATTCTATTGTTGTGTATGTAGGTGAAGACATTCTATTGTTGTGTCTGTAGGTGAAGACATTCTATTGATGTGTCTGTAGGTGAAGACATTCTATTGATGTGTCTGTAGGTGAAGACATTATATTGATGTGTCTGTAGGTGAAGACATTCTATTGATGTGTCTGTAGGTGAAGACATTCTATTGATGTGTCTGTAGGTGAAGACATTCTATTGATGTGTCTGTAGGTGAAGACATTATATTGATGTGTCTGTAGGTGAAGACATTATATTGATGTGTCTGTAGGTGAAGACATTCTATTGATGTGTATGTAGGTGAAGACATTCTATTGATGTGTCTGTAGGTGAAGACATTATATTGTTGTGTCTGTAGGTGAAGACATTCTATTGTTGTGTCTGTAGGTGAAGACATTCTATTGTTGTGTCTGTAGGTGAAGACATTCTATTGTTGTGTCTGTAGGTGAAGACATTCTATTGTTGTGTCTGTGTCATTGTAGGTGAAGACATTGGGCGATCAGCCAAAATAATAATAAACCACAATAATATGTTCAGCGAATGACAGCACTCACACCCAGATCCACTCTACTTTTGTCAGTGACGTTGTCTGTGCATGGCGCTGGTTGGCTGCTCGCTGAACGCCCAGTCTCTGGCAAATATGGAGACGACTTCCAGTTTTCGTCTCTCGCAGGAGTGAGGAGTTGTGTGTGTACAGACCGGTGCCTGTGTTTTGTGAAGACGGCAGTTGCCCATGTAAAGTTGCCCAGATAAGCAGTAAACAGTAGAGCCATTCTAGACAACGCCACGGACGACCGCGCCGGGGCATAGAGCGGCCGCGGAGCTAGTGGCAGCGGTGGCCGAACGGTTTGCGGAGCGGTCTTGATACCGGAAGGTCGCCAGTTCGTATCCCCGGACCGGCACGTTAAAATTACCACCGCTGAAGTGCCCTTGAGCAAGGCATTGAACCACTACCATGAAATGTTCTATGAGCAGGGCCTGGCTGTAAACAAGTATCTGATGCTTAGTCCAGTTACCCTGGGTAAATATAGTAACTTTGCTTTGTTTTGCTTTGCTGCTGAGACACCGCTTCCCGACTGTCACTTTACTGACGGCGTTGTCTTTCGAAGAGGAGCCGTTGTCCAGTATAAAGAGGAGGGTCGCTGTGGGTGAGCGAGTACGAGGGCTAGCTGCGGAGCTAACACACAAACACACCCACACACCAGAGGCGCCTGAGCCATTGAGCAAACGGAGCAGCTGCTCCAGCAGATTAAAATGAACCGTCGCACTGCACCCCCAATTCTAGATTGGGGGTGCAAGGCCTCGCATGCGCGAGGCCTCGCGCTATGCAGTGTTTTTTTTGTTTTGTGCGTTAAGAAACAATAATCGCATCGCAGCCCGTTCCGTCGCAGGTGATTTTTCACCTATTCCGTCGCAGTTGATTTTTCACCTATTTAAGCATTCTGTGCGGCGGCACCATTCGCACTACCCAAAAAGCGGCCCTGACATACACACACACACACACACACACACACACACACACACACACACACACACACACACACACACACACACACACACACAGACATGAATGTGCAGTAGCCTACCAATGCTTGTTAGCCCTGCAGTTAACCATGTGGGTCATGCTTTTAACAGAGCTAGAATCGTGCTAAGACACCCGACTCGGCCCGAAAAAACGCCATCAAATTTTGCGTGCACTGCGCGCGCGCATGAGTCCAAATCTGTGCTCCCCCACCTGGAAACAAAGTTAGGCGCCCCTGCCACACACACACACGCACGCCAGAGTGCACGCGCGCACACACACATCCACACACAAGCGCCAGGACGCTGTTTTCTTTCTTTTTCTTTTGGTTCTTATAGTGGTGCACGGCACCCGAGTTATTTTTGTTTATGGGTACAACCTGAAGTGGAGCTATGGTGTGAAGTGTGTGACATAAACTGAACTTTACGTTTATTTACATTTAATTCAATAATACAAACCTTAAACTGACTTTGTGTGTCGTTTGAACTTCTTGATTGTTGACTGTGGGTTGGGGTTGAAATCATTTATTGTATCATTTAAGTGTTATTGAAATGATTTAATCATTAATAACTGATTTATTATATTATATATATATTATATATTATTATTATTATTATATATATCCCTGAGTTAACAGGTAGGTTGTTGTATTCAAACAGTGACCTTTGTAGGGTTTCTCCTCCTGTGTCCAACTTTATTTGGGAAACCGCTACAACATTCTATTGTTGTGTCTGTGTCATTGTAGGTGAAGACCTTCTATTGTTGTGTCTGTAGGTGAAGACATTCTATTGTTGTGTCTGTGTCATTGTAGGTGAAGACATTCTATTGTTGTGTCTGTGTCTGTAGGTGAAGACATTCTATTGTTGTCTGTGTCTGTAGGTGAAGACATTCTATTGTTGTGTCTGTGTCTGTAGATGAAGACATTCTATTGTTGTGTCTGTGTCTGTAGGTGAAGACATTCTATTGTTGTGTCTGTGTCTGTAGGTGAAGACCTTCTATTGTTGTGTCTGTGTCTGTAGGTGAAGACATTCCATTGTTGTGTCTGTAGGTGAAGACATTCTATTGTTGTGTATGTGTCTGTAGGTGAAGACATTCTATTGTTGTGTCTGTAGGTGAAGACATTCTATTGTTGTGTATGTGTCTGTAGGTGAAGACATTCTATTGTTGTGTCTGTGTCTGTAGGTGAAGACCTTATATTGTTGTGTCTGTGTCTGTAGGTGAAGACATTCTATTGTTGTGTCTGTAGGTGAAGACATTCTATTGTTGTGTATGTGTCTGTAGGTGAAGACATTCTATTGTTGTGTCTGTCTGTAGGTGAAGACCTTCTATTGTTGTGTCTGTGTCTGTAGGTGAAGACATTCTATTGTTGTGTCTGTGTCTGTAGGTGAAAACATTCTATTGTTGTGTCTGTGTCTGTAGGTGAAGACCTTCTATTGTGTCTGTGTCTGTAGGTGAAGACATTCTATTGTTGTGTCTGTGTCTGTAGGTGAAAACATTCTATTGTTGTGTCTGTGTCTGTAGGTGAAGACCTTCTATTGTTGTGTCTGTGTCTGTAGGTGAAGACATTCTATTGTTGTGTCTGTGTCTGTAGGTGAAGACATTCTATTGTTGTGTCTGTGTCATTGTAGGTGAAGACATTCTATTGTTGTGTCTGTGTCATTGTAGGTGAAGACATTCTATTGTTGTGTCTGTGTCTGTAGGTGAAGACCTTCTATTGTTGTGTCTGTGTCTGTAGGTGAAGACCTTCTATTGTTGTGTCTGTGTCATTGTAGGTGAAGACCTTCTATTGTTGTGTCTGTGTCTGTAGGTGAAGACATTCTATTGTTGTGTCTGTGTCATTGTATGTGAAGACCTTCTATTGTTGTGTCTGTGTCATTGTAGGTGACGACGTTCTATGAAAAGTACAACAAGAAAGACATCCTGGAGAGCACCTCAGACTGTGATCTGACTCCAGACCTGCGCTACAGACTGCAATGTGCTTCACATTGTCTCAACCCCACCATCCATCCTGAGGTAGGGTAGGAGGATAGGGAACCCTAACCCTACTATTACACAGTAGTTGTTAGGGTAATATAGGGAACCCTACTATTACACAGTAGTTGTTATTAATATAGGGACCCTAACCCTACTATTACACAGTAGTTGTTAGGGTAATATAGGAACCCTAACCCTACTATTACACAGTAGTTGTTATAGTAATATAGGGACCCTAACCCTACTATTACACAGTAGTTGTTAGGGTAATATAGGAACCCTAACCCTACTATTACACAGTAGTTGTTATAGTAATATAGGGACCCTAATCCTACTATTACACAGTAGTTGTTATAGTAATATAGGGACCCTAACCCTACTATTACACAGTAGTTGTTATAGTAATATAGGGACCCTAACCCTACTATTACACAGTAGTTGTTATAGTAATATAGGGACCCTAACCCTACTATTACACAGTAGTTGTTATAGTAATATAGGGACCCTAACCCTACTATTACACAGTAGTTGTTATAGTAATATAGGGACCCTAACCCTACTATTACACAGTAGTTGTTAGGGTAATATAGGGACCCTAACCCTACTATTACACAGTAGTTGTTATAGTAATATAGGGACCCTAACCCTACTATTACACAGTAGTTGTTATTAATATAGGGACCCTAACCCTACTATTACACAGTAGTTGTTATAGTAATATAGGGACCCTAACCCTACTATTACACAGTAGTTGTTATAGTAATATAGGGACCCTAACCCTACTATTACACAGTAGTTGTTAGGGTAATATAGGAACCCTAACCCTACTATTACACAGTAGTTGTTATAGTAATATAGGGACCCTAACCCTACTATTACACAGTAGTTGTTAGGGTAATATAGGGACCCTAACCCTACTAATTACACAGTAGTTGTTAGGGTAATATAGGGACCCTAACCCTACTATTACACAGTAGTTGTTAGGGTAATATAGGGACCCTAACCCTACTAATACACAGTAGTTGTTATAGTAATATAGGGACCCTAACCCTACTATTACACAGTAGTTGTTATTAATATAGGGACCCTAACCCTACTATTACACAGTAGTTGTTATAGTAATATAGGGACCCTAACCCTACTATTACACAGTAGTTGTTAGGGTAATATAGGGACCCTAATCCTACTATTACACAGTAGTTGTTATAGTAATATAGGGACCCTAACCCTACTATTACACAGTAGTTATTAATATAGGGACCCTAACCCTACTATTACACAGTAGTTGTTATAGTAATATAGGGACCCTAACCCTACCATTACACAGTAGTTGTTATTAATATAGGGACCCTAACCCTACTATTACACAGTAGTTGTTATAGTAATATAGGGACCCTTAACCCTACTATTACACAGTAGTTGTTAGGGTAATATAGGGACCCTAACCCTACTATTACACAGTAGTTGTTATAGTAATATAGGGACCCTAACCCTACTATTACACAGTAGTTGTTATTAATATAGGGACCCTAACCCTACTATTACACAGTAGTTGTTATAGTAATATAGGGACCCTAACCCTACTATTACACAGTAGTTGTTAGGGTAATATAGGAACCCTAACCCTGCTATTACACAGTAGTTGTTATAGTAATATAGGGACCCTAACCCTACTATTACACAGTAGTTGTTATAGTAATATAGGGACCCTAACCCTACTATTACACAGTAGTTGTTATAGTAATATAGGGACCCTAACTCTACTATTACACAGTAGTTGTTATAGTAATATAGGGACCCTAACCCTACTATTACACAGTAGTTGTTATAGTAATATAGGGACCCTAACCCTACTATTACACAGTAGTTGTATCTAAAACTGGTCTCTGTTTTCAGAATGTGAAGTATCGTCTGAACTATGGACCAAATTACAATCCAACGTTTAAGGTGACGATGGATCGCGACGTAGAAGTCGCCTCGTTGGCAATCCTGGGACCTAAGAACCACCAGGTCTGGAAGGATGACATTGAACTGGAAGGTAAACATAGTTATTCTGTTTAATTTACTTATTAATAAACTTTAATGTTGAACTGCAAAGTGAACATAATTATTCACTGTAATTTAATGCAGTCAGGTATACTCGAGAGGTTAAACGCTGTGCTTATGTGGGTGAATACAGTGTTATGCAAGACCCATACGTCACACGCTGACGTGGCAATCAGCTGACCAACTGGGCGGGTATTTAAGCTCCCCTAAGTCTGTGTTCTTTCTGGTTATGCGTTCCTGGTTGTTATGCGTCATTTGCTGCTCCGATGCTATAAATCGATTGGGCGCTCTGATTTAATGGATTAAATAACCCCGGGCAATTAAAGTGTTACTGGTTAATGATGAAATGTAGCAGAGCCGAACGCCAAGATGAAATATTATATCCACACTTGTGTTCTCATTCTATAATAAATATTGGTTCAATCCATTCCTGAGTTATCTGACTTGTTATGGCCTGGCTCAAAGGTCACAACATTTAGCTGCATGGGGACCACCTGGAACCCCCTCAAGGACCACTGGTGGTCCCCGGACCACCTGGAACCCCCTCAAGGACCACTGGTGGTCCCCGGACCACCTGGAACCCCCTCAAGGACCACTGGTGGTCCCCGGACCACCTGGAACCCCTCAAGGACAATTTACAATTTAGGCATTTAGCAGACGCTCTTAATCCAAAGCGATTTGCATTAAGCAAGAACAAAAAGCATGGCAATACATCACATACATAAAAAGTAGTTATCATGAAACATGCGTAAGCTAAGAACGTAACAGTGGAATATCTATATAATGAAACTATACATATATACTGTACTATGCTATACATAATGTACTATGAAGTGTTATGACTACATACAATGCAATTCTAGTGCTGTCTACGTAACATGCTATCAGTCTGTATCAAATGCTATCTAATTCTACAAAAAGTGCTATCTAAGGGGGGTAGGGTAAGTGCTACGGGCCATTATGGTGGAGTCTGAAAAGGTGGGTTTTCAAATACGGCGGAAGATTGGGAGTGAGGCTGCAGTTCTGATTGTGATGGGAAGTGCATTCCATAGTTTTGGAGCCAGAAGGGAGAAGAGTTTGGGACGTGTGGAGCGTTGTCCCAAACTTAGTGAGGGTACTTCCAGCTTCCCTGCGTTGGCTGATCTGAGTGCGCGGGAGGGTTTGTAGGGTTCGATCAGACTTGCAAGATATGGGGGAGCCATACCTTTGGTTGCTTTGGATGCCAGCACCAGAGTTTTGTATTCTGTGCGGGCAGCGACCGGGAGCCAGTGGAGGGAGCGGAGAATGGGGAGGGGCAGCGACCGGGAGCCAATGGAGGGAGCGGAGAATGGGGAGGGGCAGCGACCGGGAGCCAGTGGGGGGAGCGGAGAATGGGGAGGGGCAGCGACCGGGAGCCAGTGGGGGGAGCGGAGAATGGGGAGGGGCAGCGACCGGGAGCCAGTGGAGGGAGCGGAGAATGGGGAGGGGCAGCGACCGGGAGCCAGTGGAGGGAGCGGAGAATGGGGAGGGGCAGCGACCGGGAGCCAATGGAGGGAGCGGAGAATGGGGAGGGGCAGCGACCGGGAGCCAGTGGGGGGAGCGGAGAATGGGGAGGGGCAGCGACCGGGAGCCAATGGAGGGAGCGGAGAATGGGGAGGGGCAGCGAACGGGAGCCAATGGAGGGAGCGGAGAATGGGGAGGGGCAGCGACCGGGAGCCAATGGAGGGAGCGGAGAATGGGGAGGGGCAGCGACCGGGAGCCAATGGAGGGAGCGGAGAAGGGGGAGGGGCAGCGACTGGGAGCAAATGGAGGGAGCGGAGAAGGGGGGAGACGTGTGAGAATTTTGTCTGGTTGAAGACCAAGCGAGCTGCAGCATTTTGGATCAGTTGGAGAGGCTTAAGTGCACATGCCGGTAGGCCAGTAAGGATGGAGTTACAATAGTCAAGTTTTGACAAGACTGTTGTCTGGATTAGGACCACCAGTGGTCCCCGGACCACCGGTGGTCCCCGGACCACCGGGGGTCCCCGGACCACTGGGGGTCCCCGGACCACTGGTTGAAAACCACTGATCTAAATGAATGCATATGAAGTGTAACTGAAAACAACATTGTTTCTCCTCCAGACGCCTCCGCCCCCAGTCCAGGCTCCGCCCCCAGTCCAGGCTCCGCCCCCAGTCCAGGCTCCGCCCCCAGCCAGCCAGACGCAACGACAGCGATGGTGCCGCGACAGGGAGCGGAGATGTTGCGCTCTGTGCGTTTAGGGTTCATCAAACGAGTGTCGGAGCCGGTGATCCATGCTCTGCTGGACAGACTGCTGGACGAGAACGTCCTCAACGACGCAGAGATGGACTCGGTCAGGCTGGAGAAGGGCAGGACGGAGAGAGCGCGGGAATTAATCGACATGGTGCGAAAGAAAAGCGACAAGGCATCGGCGAAGATGATCGCCGCGTTTCGCGAAGAGGATCCAACGCTTTACGACGACCTGGGTTTGAACCAACCTTGAGATCTGTCTCGGTTTAGACCTTTGATTGATTGAAACGCACGTACAAAACAAAAGATTGCACAATCGTAGCCAAAAAGAATGACAGAAACTAAACATCGAGCCACAGCAATTAACCCACTTCATCCATTGACCAATCAAAATCAAGCATTCGACCAAGCCGTGTAATGCATACAATGCATGCATACTGCATTCAGCAGTGTATTTCGGGTGGACATACTGGACACTGGACAGTGCCGCGCTATGAGCTTGTAGATCTGCTATTTTTCAATAGTTAAAGTATAACATAATGCTTAAAACCGTTCCCGTCCTGAATGGGTTAATCTCCTTTTTCCCCTCACTGTATATGTTTGTTTTTTCCTTTTTTACCTCCTTTCATGATGATTTCCTGTTTTTGGCTTTATAGAAGTGTTTATTTGTACGTCTCTAAATGTTATGATGAATTGAACAAGGTGGACCCTCTTGTAAACAAGTGTAATGCTTTATGGTGTTGTCCACCCACAGTTAACAGTCTTTGTATTGTGTTGTGCTTGAAATTACAATTACAATTTAGGCATTTAGCAGACGCTCTTAATCCAGAGCGATTTACATTAGGCAAGAACAAAATAAATGTACTGTAATTCTCCAATCTGTTAATAAATACTTAAATCAATCAATCAATGAATTCAGTGAAGCTGGGCAGCTTGTGTGTGTGGGAACCACGTCTGTGTTCAGGTCCATGGGCCTACGGGCCGTCTTTGGCCAGTTTCATGTGTAGATAACCCAGTCATATGTATAATATACAGCTCCATCGCAATGAATTAGAATATTTTGTAAAAGTTAATTTTCTTCTGTAATATAATTCAAAAAGTGAAACTTTCATAATCATAAATAATGTTATATTCTTTAAATCAACAATAAAACATTTATTATACAGTTTTATTAAATAATGTTTTATAATCATTTTGTTCAACAATCTCAGACCCAAAACTAGAAAAAGTGCCCTTCTGGGCACAGGTCTCCACCAGGAGGATAGGAGTGTGTGTGTGTGATGTTTGGCAAAATGTTTAGGAGCAATATAAACGTGTGTGTGTGTGTATGTGTGTGTGTGTGTGTGTCGCGGCTTGGCCTGTTGTAGCGCCACCATGAGGCTGATTTTAAAATGGTCAAGTGGCATTTCTTCCAAAGCCTAGTGGGAATATGCATGCACAGTTTCACCACAATCGGACGCTGCGTTGAGTAGTTGTGGCGATTTGTACAAAACGGGTACAAAGCGGGCTACTCCTGAAAAGGTTAGAAGCCAATCGTAGCCAATGAGGGTGGATTATGAGAAATCAAACAAACCCGTCTTGATCACATGACTATGGAGAGCATGTGTACCGATATGCGTGAAATTTGGATAAAATCTGAAGGAGTAAAATTAGAAAATGTGTTTTACATATGTCGGCCTCCTGGTGGCGCTATAAAGAGCAGATGTGAAAAATTCCAGGCAAAGGTTTTTCTTTGGCCTCTAGGGAGTTGGCATACTCAAGTTATCCACAGATCCGTGCAGTTAGAGGTAAAAACACTTTTCGGCCAGTTATAGCGCCACCATGAGGCTGAGTTGAAAATGTTCATGTGGCATTTCTTCCTCGGCCTAGTGGGAATGTGCGTGCACAATTTCACGGAAATCA
The DNA here is from genome assembly GCF_951216825.1 of Electrona antarctica. Lineage (NCBI taxonomy): Eukaryota > Metazoa > Chordata > Actinopteri > Myctophiformes > Myctophidae > Electrona > Electrona antarctica. The sequence continues at coordinate 42,809 of NW_027637910.1, read as the reverse complement.
CACAATGTGTTCATGATTTGCAGCATTTTGTTTGAAACTGAGCACTCCTGCAAACTTTGGAAGCCAATCTTAGCCAATCAGGATGGAGTCTGAGAAATCTGAAAGACACGTTTCATTGAATGGCTCTAGAGAGACTGTGTACCAATTTGCGTGATGTTTGGACAAAATATGTAGGTGTAATGTCCAAAAACTTGTTTTGCACAAAGCGGCCTCCTGGTGGCGCTATAACAGGCCGTTCTGGAAATTTTGGGGCAGAGGTTTATCGTTGGCATCCAGGGAGTGCGTGTGCAAAAGTTGGCATTGACCGGGTTAACGGTGCCGGAGATTAGCTGTTCACAGACGGACACACGGACGGACGGACACACGGACACACGGACACACGGACGGACGGACGGAGTGCAAAACATACTCTCTCCCCATGCCTTCGGCCTGGTGGAGACAACTAAAGAATATTGTTGTCGTCGGATTAGATTTGCTCCACAATTCCATATTGGTGTTGGTACCATTAGGAGAGATAACATGACGTTGGTACCATTAGGAGAGATAACATGGTGTTGGTACCATTAGGAGAGATAACATGATGTCGGTACCATTAGGAGAGATAACATGGTGTTGGTACCATTAGGAGAGATAACATGATGTCGGTACCATTAGGAGAGATAACATGGTGTTGGTACCATTAGGAGAGATAACATGATGTTGGTACCATTAGGAGAGATAACATGGTGTTGGTACCATTAGGAGAGATAACATGGTGTTGGTACCATTAGGAGAGATAACATGATGTTGGTACAATTAGGAGAGATAACATGATGTTGGTACCATTAGGAGAGATAACATGGTGTTGGTACCATTAGGAGAGATAACATGGTGTTGGTACCATTAGGAGAGATAACATGGTGTTGGTACCATTAGGAGAGATAACATGGTGTTGGTACCATTAGGAGAGATAACATGGTGTTGGTACCATTAGGAGAGATAACATGATGTTGGTACCATTAGGAGAGATAACACATGATGTTGGTACCATTAGGAGAGATAACATGATGTTGGTACCATTAGGAGAGATAACATGATGTTGGTACCATTAGGAGAGATAACATGATGTTGGTACCATTAGGATAGATAACATGTTGGTACCATTAGGAGAGATAACATGATGTTGGTACCATTAGGAGAGATAACATGATGTTGGTACCATTAGGAGAGATAACATGGTGTTGGTACCATTAGGAGAGATAACATGATGTTGGTACCATTAGGAGAGATAACATGGTGTTGGTACCATTAGGAGAGATACCATGATGTTGGTACCATTAGGAGAGATAACATGGTGTTGGTACCATTAGGATAGATAACACATGATGTTGGTACCATTAGGAGAGATAACATGATGTTGGTACCATTAGGAGAGATAACATGGTGTTGGTACCATTAGGATAGATAACACATGATGTTGGTACCATTAGGAGAGATAACATGGTGTTGGTACCATTAGGAGAGATAACATGATGTTGGTACCATTAGGAGAGATAACATGATGTTGGTACCATTAGGAGAGATAACATGGTGTTGGTACCATTAGGAGAGATAACATGATGTTGGTACCATTAGGAGAGATGACATGGTGTTGGTACCATTAGGAGAGATAACATGATGTTGGTACCATTAGGAGAGATAACATGATGTTGGTACCATTAGGAGAGATGACATGGTGTTGGTACCATTAGGAGAGATAACATGATGTTGGTACCATTAGGAGAGATAACATGGTGTTGGTACCATTAGGAGAGATAACATGATGTTGGTACCATTAGGAGAGATAACATGATGTTGGTACCATTAGGAGAGATAACATGGTGTTGGTACCATTAGGAGAGATAACATGGTGGTACCATTAGGAGAGATAACATGGTGTTGGTACCATTAGGAGAGATAACATGGTGTCGGTACCATTAGGAGAGATAACACATGATGTTGGTACCATTAGGAGAGATAACATGATGTTGGTACCATTAGGATAGATAACATGTTGGTACCATTAGGATAGATAACATGTTGGTACCATTAGGAGAGATAACATGATGTTGGTACCATTAGGAGAGATAACATGGTGTTGGTACCATTAGGAGAGATAACATGGTGTTGGTACCATTAGGAGAGATAACATGATGTTGGTACCATTAGGAGAGATAACATGGTGTTGGTACCATTAGGAGAGATACCATGATGTTGGTACCATTAGGAGAGATAACATGGTGTTGGTACCATTAGGATAGAAAACATGATGTTGGTACCATTAGGAGAGATACCATGATGTCGGTACCATTAGGAGAGATAACATGGTGTTGGTACCATTAGGATAGAAAACATGATGTTGGTACCATTAGGAGAGATAACATGGTGTCGGTACCATTAGGAGAGATAACATGGTGTCGGTACCATTAGGAGAGATAACATGATGTCGGTACCATTAGGAGAGATAACATGATGTCGGTACCATTAGGAGAGATAACATGATGTCGGTACCATTAGGAGAGATAACATGGTGTCGGTACCATTAGGAGAGATAACATGGTGTTGGTACCATTAGGAGAGATAACATGATGTTGGTACCATTAGGAGAGATGACATGGTGTTGGTACCATTAGGAGAGATAACATGATGTTGGTACCATTAGGAGAGATAACATGATGGTGGTACCATTAGGAGAGATAACATGATGTTGGTACCATTAGGAGCGATAACATGGTGTTGGTACCATTAGGAGAGATACCATGATGTTGGTACCATTAGGAGAGATAACATGGTGTTGGTACCATTAGGATAGATAACACATGATGTTGGTACCATTAGGAGAGATAACATGATGTTGGTACCATTAGGAGAGATAACATGGTGTTGGTACCATTAGGAGAGATAACATGATGTTGGTACCATTAGGAGAGATAACATGATGTCGGTACCATTAGGATAGAAAACATGATGTCGGTACCATTAGGAGAGATAACATGATGTCGGTACCATTAGGAGAGATAACATGATGTCGGTACCATTAGGAAAGATAACATGATGTCGGTACCATTAGGAGAGATAACATGGTGTCGGTACCATTAGGAGAGATAACATGGTGTTGGTACCATTAGGAGAGATAACATGATGTTGGTACCATTAGGAGAGATGACATGGTGTTGGTACCATTAGGAGAGATAACGGAGGGTTACACGGCAACGCTCTAGCGGGGCAGAGTGGGTGACCAGCTATGTCTGCACACTTCATCCGTCTGCATGTGAAGAGAGGACAGAGCTCAATCACCTGATTGAGATGTGCCCCTGAGAGAACCTTGGGGAGAAGGTTGGGTCGAGGTGTAAAACTACTCCATCACCCGGCCGAGCTTGTTATGGGTTGACAGAGCTCGCAACTCCCACATTTCTCCTTGCAGACGTGACAGCCAACAATACTGCTGTCTTGAGTGACAGTATGTCAGGCTCACTGACTATATGATTTTAAAGGGGGCTCCTCATGGAGCCTCCGGGGCCAACAGCCTGGCCCCCAAATGGGACTGGTGGGGCCCTAACCTGAGCTCCTCTGAGCCCCAGGGTGCCCTTCGGGAAATGTAACCAGGTTACTGCAGTCTGCAGGGACATGCACTCCCGCTCAAGTCCGCCCGTCGGACATGTAGGCCAACAGACTGTTGAAGCCATGTCCTGATGCGGAGCCCCGCACAATCAGTGAGGATGGTGCTGGCTGCCACACTGGTATAACCTGCTCAATGCGGACGGCCTCGACACAGAGTCCGTCCCACAGATCTCAGATAGAGGGACATCTCGTCATCAGTGCATGGGCCACAAGGCCCTGCACGGATTGTGCCCACATCCCTGTTGGGGCTGGCCTGCCTGCCCACCTATATGCCTGCTAGATTGTTTCACAACCCAATGAGGGAGCCCAGTCTTGGAGACCATCTGCCTAAGACAGTTTGGCCCATTACAGGCCCTGACAGGGCCCAACAGTGACTGCAATCCTGCTTCACCACCCTGCTTAGGAGGGTGGGAAGGGTGCAACTCAACCGGCTGACTGGCTCGTACTCTGATCAGGCCGTATGGTAGAATGCAGGGATGGGTGCCAGCACCACCTAAACATTGCCATGTAGGAAGCGGCAGCATCCTTCATGCACTGATAGGGACATTCTTGTGGCTGACACTGCTAACAACAAGAATGCTGTCCTGCGATAAACCACCCAAGTGTCCACGCTTAACTGGCTCATGCCGCAAGGCAGACAGTACCACCTCCTGTGGGGGGACTGCCGACCTAATGTGCGAGGGATTAACGGTGCGAGCACCCTTCAGTAACTGGGTGATCTTCGTGTTGCCCTTGTGTGGGACAGCGGTCCGCCGTGTCCCCAGGTCACCGGCGTAGCCCATTACCCCTGGATAAGGAGGGAGCTCACTCCGTGGCTCTGATAACCGGTTTCCACCACACACAATTACACCCAGGCGCTTAAACGGCCATGCCGTAATAACCCTTATGGTGGTCTGCTCACCCCTGACAGTCTCGTCACACTCTGCTGTGTGAACAGACGGAACTATACACGTTTACATACATGTAAACTGACACTGTGCCTGACCGTAAATGACAGATAATGCACTGGTCACATGTTCCGGGGAGCCGGGGGAACAAAGTGCACCGTGGTTGCCCTCAGCCCTAAGGGGCGGAGGCCCAAGCTGGCTCACTGTAATCGGGGTGAGCCCTGAAGGTGGCCCGTCACTGGAGCGAGGGACAGAGTCCCAGCTTTTCTCTCCAACACATGGCGAGAAACCTTACGGACTGTGAGAACTGACTCCTGCAAGCCCACCAGTTGGGGCACCGGCCTAGGTGCCCAACGTGCTGCCGAAGCCACATTGTTGTGGCACTTCACCTCTTGAGCAAACGCACAACAGCCGGTCAAATTTTTTTTGGATGTGAAGGCTCTCCCGATGCCAGGGTCCCAGGACTGCGTCAACGCAGGGGGCTAGGTATATGCTGAATGGGAGGACACAGAACTCAGGTTCTGTCGTGAGATAGCGTCAGTGCGTCGGATCTCGGGGTCTGAGAATAAGCATCCCCCATTCGAGCATGGCAGGCCAGTTGCCTCGGAGGCCGGCCTGTCAAACCCTAGCCCTTCCTTGACCGGGGAGTGTTGTATGTAGCATACAACCCACCTAAGACATGGTGGAACCTACCCAGGGGTCCACCTGAATTGACAGCCACTGTCTCGAGAGACAGCAGGCGGGGGCTGGGTTTCCTGAACTGTCAGGACTGAGGAGTGGGCTCAGCGCGCTGAGCACGTCTAGCCATACCCCGCCGGTTGGCCTCCAACCGGAGCTGCCAAACCTAACTGGGGTTGTGCAGCTTGAGGAGCTGTCGAGGCCAGTTGCCTGCCACTGCCTGGGGAGCCTGAAGCCAGTTGCTGTAGCTCCTCCATAAGGTCGGGGCCCTTATGGTCACCGAAGCGCCATGTGTAAGCAGGTGCTGGCGGCATTGAAAAAATAGCCCTGTGTTGGCTAGCTGCGCCTAGACAGCCATGAGTTTGTGACTTCTCTGGATGAGAAGAGCTTTCTCTGTGGTTTCAAACCGGTCACACCTAGGTGCGTAAACGGGCCCCCGGACCGCGGCGGCAGCGATCAGCGACAGCAGATGGCCTCAGAGATCCGCCGACTCGGTCAGCTCCTCTGGGTTCTACCCCGCCGGCCGCCACAGCGGTATACAGCCGCGATGTTTAACCCGGAGTTTCTCCGACGAGGTCGGTTTCGCTCAGGGTCTCACAACGCTATGCAGCCAGGGACCCAAGGCTCCACCAACGAGGTCGGCTTCACACTTGGGACCCTTTGGCCACACCGAGCGCCGTCACAAGGTTTCCCCCAACGTGGTCAGGTTTTACCAGGGAGCGAACGCACGGACAAGACTGAGGCTTCCTCCGCCAGCGGGTTCGGCACTCAGCTTGTTTGCTGTTGTTGTTTGTGGAGCTACACGGCGCCCTGAGAGGAGTCGTGGAGACGACCGGCTCTCTTCTTACCTCCGGTAAGCGGACTGTGTGCCACGCAGCTGTATGTTGCCTTTAACGGACAGACAGACCCAGCACGTCCTGTCTGTGACAGAACTACACCCCTGTCGCGTGAGCTGACGCCCTGCCAGCAATACGATAGTATAGTGCGCTATGATGACTGCCCAGCATAAAGGGAAACATTCGACTGACCTAGCATGTTCTGTTTGTGTCACTGAACCCAGATCCACAATACCGAACTACATCACAGGCGCGTAAGCTGGCGCAAGACCAACGATACATGTATCTATGTACTTTTTGTATGGCCCCATGGCCCCCCCCCCAGCCTCAGCTGGAAGGATGAGACCATTCATACAGGAGGCGGGATCCTCATACCAGGGCCCCTGCGGGACACACACTGGTCTCTGTGGCAGGGCCGGATCTACCATATGGGCACTTTGGGCACGTGCCCAGGGGCCCTTGGGCACCAGGGGCCCCGAAAAAAAAAAGAAAACGTTATTTTTTTTATTTATTTTTTAGCTCACAGAAAATGTCCCTGCTAATCCGAATTAAATAAATGGTGTCTAAAAAGATTAGTGTTTTATTGTTGGTGAGAAGGGCAGCTGAAAAGTGCAATTGTGTGTAAAGCAGCAACAATGCGCTAGATTGGCTGTCACTCTGGGGGGGTAGGCGACCGGAAATAGGCCAATATAACGGCATAAAACGGCCCCAAAACAGAAAAAATGTTGTGCGCGAGTGAAGGGGGGCCCTTCGAGCTTCAGTGCCCAGGGGCCCTCAGAGGTGTTAATCCGGCCCTGCTCTGTGGGCATATGAGCTCCACATGTAGCCTGAGAAACCCCACTGTTTCCATCTCCTCTTGTCTATATTAATATATTCTATTTATTATATGTGTATTTATATACACCTATATACTTATTGTATTGTACACATATTTTACCTGTTTGGACTGTGCTCAACAGGGAGTGGGCACATAGTAATTGCTTGAACGTGAAGGGTCACAATCTACCCTATGCATAATCTCACAATGCTGCATCAATGAATCAAGGCAACATGGTACCCTAAGACCCCATGACACGGGACTCTCATGTGCTCTCTTTCTTAGGACAGATGTCCATATCAAATCAATGTCCACGTTTGTTTTGTGTCCCCAGCAGAGTTATGGACATCTCTTTTTCTGAAAGAGGTTGCACATAAACTGCTAGGCCGCACTGAGGCGCTCTAGCACAAAACGATCTGACATTAAGCACACTGGAGCCCTCCAAACTTTTGTATATAATTCAAGTCGGCCTACAAGTCCACATGCATAGTGTGTTGTTGTAGATTGCCATTTTCATACTTATAAGCATATAAGTATATATTAACCAGAACCAATTGTGACAGAGTAAGCGATTTGCAGTGCCTGACGCTGTGGGTCATCGGGAGTTTTTGTCTCCTGATCTTTGAGCCACATCGCCCTCTTGTGAACCATGAGGCACAGTGCAGTCTGGCAGCCGTCCCTGACGCGCCTCCTCCTACACTGTGACGCTCATGCCATGAGGAAGTTGGAGCACGCTGAAATTTGTTTGTTTACTCTCGTGAGTTTGTCTCACTCTCTGCCGTGTGGTCCGGTTGGACCGCGGCGGCAGCGGACAGCGACAGCAGATGGCCTCAGAGATCCGCCGACTGGGTCAGCTCTCTCTGGGTTCTACCCCGCCGACCGCTGCAGCGGTATACAGCAACATCATGTTATCTCTCCTAATGGTACCAACATCATGTTATCTCTCCTAATGGTACCAACATCATCATGTTATCTCTCCTAATGGTACCAACATCATGTTATCTCTCCTAATGGTACCAACACCATGTTATCTCTCCTAATGGACATCATGTTATCTCTCCTAATGGTACCAACATCATGTTATCTCTCCTAATGGTACCAACATCATGTTATCTCTCCTAATGGTACCAACATCATGTTATCTCTCCTAATGGTACCAACATCATGTTATCTCTCCTAATGGTACCAACACCATGTTATCTCTCCTAATGGTACCAACACCATGTTATCTCTCCTAATGGTACCAACACCATGTTATCTCTCCTAATGGTACCAACACCATGTTATCTCTCCTAATGGTACCAACATCATGTTATCTCTCCTAATGGTACCAACATCATGTTATCTCTCCTAATGGTACTCATCACCACCTGTCAACAGCTAAAGTGCACAGAGCCATCGGAAGGGTTTGAGAAGCAAGCTCGTCGTGCCCTCATCCGATTGGCTGAGAAGACGCTGGATGAAGTGGAGGATGAAGAGGAGAGCATGGCGTTTCAGATGTACTTACAGCATGTCCTAACAAGGATGAAGTCCCTGAAAAAGGATGAACCGAGTGAGTCAGAGACTGTACCTGACAAACCAAGTGAACTAGATGTTCTGAAAGATAAATATCTCAAGCTACAGGAGGAACAGAAGGAAGCCCGTCGACTGCTAGAAGAGGAGATCGTCATCTTGGAGGAGATCATCGGCTTGGAAGGAAGACAACAGACCAAAGAAGCAGTGGTGGACACAAAGACTGCCATTATGTCACCACCTTCACTGGCACTGCAGGAAGTGACTCTGAGAAGGGAATTTCGTATTTCCGGACAGATTGGAGAACCAGGTAAAAGAGAGAAAATCTCCTACACCAGCCTAATCAACCAAGTAGAGTCTGGACAACGTAAGGGTCACTCGGAAGTGGAGATAATTGAAGCTGTCACACGTGCAGTGAGCCCAGGCTTACATCTGAGGTCCCACTGAGCAGACAGCTGTCACCCAAGTAACTCCCGCGTTCCAGAGCCCCGCCAACTATCTCTCACCCCGAAGCCGAGCCAAACTCCTAGACCTCATTGGTAAGAGATGTACTGTCCATTGTCAGTTTGATGGGATCCTTGTAGAAGCATTATGGGACACGGGTGCTCAGTCTAGTCTTATTAATGAGGAATGGAGGAAGGAGAATTTACCCCATCGTGTGGTGAGACCTATTAATGAACTGTTAGAGGCAGACAGACTAATCGGACTTGCAGCAAACCAAACAGAGATACCTTTCCTGGGTTGGGTGGAGGTGGAGTTCAGACTAGGCAAAGACACTGACCAGGGAGAGCCACTGTTAGTCCCCACCCTAGTGTCAAGTGACCCGAATGTTGCAGAGCAGCCCATAATTGGCTTTAATGTAATTGAGGAATTTGAGGCAGTGTTAAATGGGGAGGTGATGTCAGAGGCAAGTTCAGCGACCATTCTCCAAGTGAGCAAGGCATTCTCTGTGACCTTTAGAGCAGCAAAGTCAATGCTCAGGCTTGTGCAGTCCCCAGAGAGCAATGAAGAAGTGGGAATTGTGCATACAGGGAGGAAGACGATTCACTTAGCAGCCGGACAGGTCAGTGTTGTCTATGTCAAAGCTAATAGTGGAGCACAGTTTCAAGGTCAAAACCTCCTACTCGTCCCTAGTGAAGAGCCCACACTACCTGAGGGGGTCATAATTGAAGAGGGGTTAGTCAGCATCCCTGCAGACAAGTCAATGTATGTGCCGATCCCCATTGCAAATGTCAGCAAGCATGCTATGACTCTAAATAAACGCACAGTTTTGGGTCACCTCCAAATAGTCAAGACTTCCTATCCAGTAAAAGTTGAACAGATAGAGAGTGATGTCAACAAGGAAGGTGAGGGAAGGGAGGACCATAAACAGAGTGACATTAAACAGACAGGAAAGCAGACAGGTGAAAAAACACAGAAACCAAACCAGTGGGACCCCCCTGTCGATCTTTCCCACTTACGTATTGACCAGAGAGACAATGTGAGACAGTTACTGAGAGAGGAGTGTCATGCTTTTGCCTACAATGAAGATGACATAGGGAATATTCTCTCCCTGAAGCTACACATTAGTCTTCAGGACCCCACTCCAGTAAAGAGAACCTACATGTCAGTCCCCAAACCGTTGCATAATGAAGTCAAAGAATATATCCAAGACTTGCTGAATCGTGGATGGATAGTCCAGTCAAGATCTCCATACGCATCACAAAAGTAACAACCAGCAGCATCCCAACAAGGTACTCAAAACTGAGACAGCTGATGTAAGAGCTTTAATGAGGCAGTGGACTAAACTATATATCGATGACAATGGTGTTCTATATAGGAAAGCCGGTGACAAATGTCACCTTGTCCTGCCCAGAGAACATCACCCCACTGTGTTTCAGGAACTCCACCGTGAGATGGGACATCCTGGAGTCGACAGAACACACAACCTGATCAGAGACCGGTTTTATTGGGCCCGTATGCAGAGTGACATAGACCACTTCGTCACCCAAGTCTGTGAGTGTCTGAAGACGAAACGACCCCAAAAAGCAACCAGAGCCCCTCTCGTGCCCATTGTGTCAACACGCCCATTTGAATTAGTGTCTGTCGACTTCCTACACTTAGAGACGTGCAAACAAGGGTACCAGTACATTCTAGTAGTAATGGATCATTACACCCGTTTCGCACAGGCCTATGCCACCAAGAACAAATGTGCAAAGACTGTCGTTGATAAGTTGTTTAATGACTTTGCCCTTCATTATGGATTTGCGGAGAAAATTCACCATGACATGGGAGGCGAATTCCAGAATGGACTGATGGACCAGCTGCAGAGATGCTGTAGTGTAAAAGGCTCTCATACTGTTATCACCCACAAGGCAACGGGCAGGTAGAGTGTTTTAACAGGACATTACTGTCAATGCTCCGAACACTCACAGACACAGAAAAAGCAGACTGGAAAGGTTCATTGGCCAAGATGATACACGCATACAACTGTACACGCAGCGAGGCCACTGGTTTTTCCCCCTAATACCTTCTGTATGGTCGTTCTCCCCGTCTGCCAATAGACCTGCTTTTCAACATACAACCCGCAGAAGGAAAAGAGAACTATGTACAGTATGTTGAAAACTGGCAAACCAGAATGAGACAAGCATATGAGATCGCCTCCAAAACAGCTGCCAAGGAAGCTGCCCGGGGCAAAACCGGCTATGACAAAAGAGTCCATGGAGCTGACCTTCAACCCGGTGGACGAGTGCTTGTCCGTAATCTGACAGAAAGAGGAGGTCCGGGCAAGTTACGTTCCTATTGGGTAAACAGAGTCCATGTGGTGGTGAAGAGAAGGAGCAGTGACAGCCCTGTTTATGAGGTGGTACCCGAAGGAGGTGGTAAACAGAGTCCATGTGGTGGTGAAGAGAAGGAGCAGTGACAGCCCTGTTTATGAGGTGGTACCCGAAGGAGGTGGTAAACAGAGTCCATATGGTGGTGAAGAGAAGGAGCAGTGACAGCCCTGTTTATGAGGTGGTACCCGAAGGAGGTGGTAAACAGAGTCCATGTGGTGGTGAAGAGAAGGAGCAGTGACAGCCCTGTTTATGAGGTGGTACCCGAAGGAGGTGGTAAACAGAGTCCATGTGGTGGTGAAGAGAAGGAGCAGTGACAGCCCTGTTTATGAGGTGGTACCCGAAGGAGGTGGTAAACAGAGTCCATGTGGTGGTGAAGAGAAGGAGCAGTGACAGCCCTGTTTATGAGGTGGTACCCGAAGGATGTGGTAAACAGAGTCCATGTGGTGGTGAAGAGAAGGAGCAGTGACAGCCCTGTTTATGAGGTGGTACCCGAAGGAGGTGGTAAACAGAGTCCATGTGGTGGTGAAGAGAAGGAGCAGTGACAGCCCTGTTTATGAGGTGGTACCCGAAGGAGGTGGTAAACAGAGTCCATGTGGTGGTGAAGAGAAGGAGCAGTGACAGCCCTGTTTATGAGGTGGTACCCGAAGGAGGTGGTAAACAGAGTCCATGTGGTGGTGAAGAGAAGGAGCAGTGACAGCCCTGTTTATGAGGTGGTACCCGAAGGAGGTGGTAAACAGAGTCCATGTGGTGGTGAAGAGAAGGAGCAGTGACAGCCCTGTTTATGAGGTGGTACCCGAAGGAGGTGGTAAACAGAGTCCATGTGGTGGTGAAGAGAAGGAGCAGTGACAGCCCTGTTTATGAGGTGGTACCCGAAGGAGGTGGTAAACAGAGTCCATGTGGTGGTGAAGAGAAGGAGCAGTGACAGCCCTGTTTATGAGGTGGTACCCGAAGGAGGTGGTAAACAGAGTCCATGTGGTGGTGAAGAGAAGGAGCAGTGACAGCCCTGTTTATGAGGTGGTACCCGAAGGAGGTGGTAAACAGAGTCCATGTGGTGGTGAAGAGAAGGAGCAGTGACAGCCCTGTTTATGAGGTGGTACCCGAAGGAGGTGGTAAAGGTCGAGTGTTGCACAGAAACCTCCTACTTCCATGTGACAGCTTACCCCTAAGCCACCCAGAAAAAGATACAGGGCAGAAAAGAGTCAACTCCACACAGAGGAGAAAAAGGAGACAGAAGACTGATAAACAAATTGAATGCTGTGACAGTGAAAGCAGTGATGATGGTGAGCTTGTATTCCGTTTCCCTAATCACCAGCAACAGAGGCAAAGAACTGAAAACCTAAACCCTGAGGCAGAGCCCTTCGTGCCAGAGATGGAATATCGTGAGGAAGAGCCAGCATCACAGGACGTAGAAGAGGACATCGTTGACAACGCTTCAGAGCCTGGAGATACAGCAGATGACGGGGAGGACAACGCTTCAGAGCCTGGAGATGGTATGCCAGAATGATCAGAGCAGCCGACGTCGGAGGAAGATGAGCCTGCATCACCACCCGTGAGTGCCCACCCCCAGAGGGAGCGACGTCGCCCGAGAATGCTGACCTACGGGACCCTGGGTGAGCCATCGATGGTCGAGGTTAGAGTTGAGGACCTGCATGTGAGTATGCCTGCAGCCTGCGAGAGACTGTGGCGACCTTGGGCCATGCCAGGCATTGAGGTAACAACATAGACACTTTAAGTGACCGTTGATAAAGAGACTCTAGAAGAGACACAAAGAAAAAATGCACATATTCAGAGACTGTGACAGAGACACTGATTAGTTATTATTGTACTACTGAGAATACTGAAAGGTAAAGATATTACCTGAGAAACATGGACTGATCCTGTAAACTAAAAATAGCGGTGACAGACTAAAATAATGGAGTGGCCGAAATTGGAGTTCTGTTACATTGGGATATTTGTCTGAAAAGATAAAGAGTTTACTGAAATTGAAACTGTATGATGTATAATTGTGGTCTGATTACAAGGTACAAGGAGTGACTTATGAACATTACTGTCTGAAGTACAGAATATGTTAATTTCCATGTCATATACCAGGTCTAGATCAATGGGTCTGGTCCACAAGATTCGATACACCACCAAGATACCCATGTACCTGTCTAGATACTTCCTTAATGTTAACGAAGTCCATACCCACAACACCAGAGGGAGTGCAACGAACCATGTACAACCCAGATTCGGCACAAACAAGGGACTAAATTATTTTCGCTCCTATGCCACCAAAATGTGGAACGCCCTACCAACAGTCATTAAAACATGCGAATCCCTTGACTCCTTCAAAACCGCTCTCAAAGGGCACCTACGGACGGCTGCAATTCGAAACTGGCCCCTGTAAAATCGGAATCCCTCAAACATGGACGCAAGGACAACACAAGAGACGGTCGCGGCCACACAGCCAACTCAAGGTATGGCCACTGAGCCGACTTGGGGACCCAACGCAAGGACTACACAAGAGATGGTCACGGCCACACAGCCAACTCAAGGTACGGCCACGGAGCCGACTTGGGGACCCAACGCAGCTCCTCCAAGGAAAACAAACAAATGAACGGAGCTGAACGTGAATCCCCCCCCACCGCCCACCCCTTTTTTCCCTCACTGTATATGTTTCTTTTCCCTTTTTACCTCCTTTATGATGAATTCCTGTTCTGTCCTTTGTCTATATAGAAGTGTCTATTTGTACGTCTCTAAATGTTTTTGATGAATTGAACATTGTGGACCCTATTGGAAACAAGTGTAATGCTTAATTGGGTCGTCCACTCACAGTTAACAGCCTTTGTATTGAGTTTGTGCTTGAAATGTACTGTAATTCTGCAAACTGTTAATACATTTTTCAATCAATCAATCAAAAAAGCACATGCTGTGGGATTATGTTGTGGGATGATGTATGTCTGGATGGTATTTTAACTGTGTGTAACTTTGTTTTGGGACAAATATGATGATGAGTCAAAGTGTAGAGTGAGGTGGAGTTAGCTTAGCAACTAGCATGGGGCCTAGCCTAGCTGCAGCAGTGGCAGTCTAAGGCAGCCATGACAGGGCATTAAGTGAAGTTGTGCTAACTAATGTGGGTTGGATGAGTAAGATAAAGGATGTTATGTGTGATACTGTGATCTTATGGGAGAATGTGACATGTTATATGAATGTTGGGTTTATGTAAACAGGGAAGTGGGTTATTTTGGAAGAGACAACTAATGTGAATTGTGAATGTTTAATTACTGTGACCTGATTATTGAATTTTGAGTAATGGAAATGTTTTGGGATTTGATATTTTGATTATTTGACTTTGATGTCAACGTGATTTCGGAGAGTTTGGTCAGTCATACCATGAAACCGAAACACATGCTGCTGTGAACATTGTGCAGTGTGTCATACTGAGCATTATGTAATCTCTATTTTGCAGAAAAAGCAACAACAAATAAAACAAATGTGTAACACCAAGTGGAGCCAGCATCTATCCTTCTTGGTCCCGTTACACACCCACAGGGCGTCGCTGTTGTACCGTAAACCTCCTCAGACAGACAGACAGTTGAGTAGGAACTGTTACAGACGGAACTGATCTGTTTAAAGTGTTTGTTTCCGTCCGGGCCTCTCTTAAACGCTCCACACCGGATGTTTTCATTCTGAGCATCCGCTAACAATAAAACACTTTAGCAAAGACAGTAATTTTGCTGCTCATAATAAATTATACAGTAGCAGGAATCATGTTACATATATTGAACCGAGCCGTCTTGTGTGAACGAGGGTCCATTTGGTTCCATTGCCAAAGTTAAATTACGTTACGTGTCTCTACAGCCAGCAGCGAAACTAAAGGGACTTTTTATTTTATTTTTTACCAACCAACCAACCAACGCTGTTCTGAGACTGGAACGACTTAAGGTCAGTTTACACCTTTTTGATGAATTGAACAAGGTGGACCCTCTTGTAAACAAGACAGTGTAATGCTTTATGGTGTCGTCCACTCACAGTTAACAGTCTTTGTATTGAGTTGTGCTTGAAATGTACTGTAATTCTGCATTGATTGATTGAGTGAAATATTTATTAACAGTTTGCAGAATTATTGATTGATTGATTGAAATATGTATTAACAGTTTGCAGAATTACAGTACATCTCAAGCACAAACTCAATACAAAGACTGTTAACTGTGAGTGGACGACACCATACAGCATTACACTTGTTTACAAGAGGGTCCACCTTGTTCAATTCACCAAAACATTTAGAGACGTACAAATAGACACTTCTATATAGACAAAGAACAGAACAGGAATTAATCATAAAGGAGGTAAAAAAGGGAAAAGAAACATATACAGTGAGGGGAAAAAGGGGGGGGCGGCGAGGGGGGGGAATTCAGATTTTACGGAGGCCAGTTTCGAATTGCAGCCATCAGTAGGTGCCCTTTGAGAGCGGTTTTGAAGGAGTCAAGGGATTCGCATGTCTTAATGACTGTTGGTTGGGCGTTCCACATTTTGGTGGCATAGGAGCGAAAATAATTTAGTCCCTTGTTTGTGCCGAATCTGGGTTGTACATGGTTCGTTGCACTCCCTCTGGTGTTGTGGGTGTGGACTTCGTTGACATTAAGGATGTATTTAGACAGGTACATGGGTATCTTAGTGAAGTATTTAGACAGTTTACATGGGTATCTTAGTGAAGTATTTAGGACAGTTTACATGGGTATCTTAGTGAAGTATTTAGACAGGTACATGGGTATCTTAGTGAAGTATTTAGACAGGTACATGGGTATCTTAGTGAAGTATTTAGACGGGTACATGGGTATCTTAGTGAAGTATTTAGACAGTTTACATGGGTATCTTAGTGAAGTATTTAGACAGGTACATGGGTATCTTAGTGAAGTATTTAGACAGGTACATGGGCATCTTAGTGAAGTATTTAGACAGTTTACATGGGTATCTTAGTGAAGTATTTAGACAGGTATATGGGTATCTTAGTGCAGTATTTAGACAGGTATATGGGTATCTTAGTGCAGTATTTAGACAGGTACATGGGTATCTTAGTGAAGTATTTAGACAGGTACATGGGTATCTTAGTGCAGTATTTAGACAGGTACATGGGTATCTTAGTGAAGTATTTAGACAGGTACATGGGTATCTTAGTGAAGTATTTAGACAGGTACATGGGTATCTTAGTGAAGTATTTAGACAGGTACATGGGTATCTTGGTGAAGTATCTAGACAGGTACATGGGTATCTTGGCGAAGTATTTAGACAGGTACATGGGTATCTTAGTGAAGTATTTAGACAGGTACATGGGTATCTTAGTGAAGTATTTAGACAGGTACATGGGTATCTTAGTGAAGTATTTAGACAGGTACATGTGTATCTTAGTGAAGTATTTAGACAGGTACATGGGTATCTTAGTGAAGTATCTAGACAGGTACATGGGTATCTTAGTGAAGTATCTAGACAGGTACATGAGTATCTTAGTGAAGTATTTAGACAGGTACATGGGTATCTTGGTGGTGTAGTGAATCTTGTGGACCAGACCCATTGCAAGATGCTGTACTCTGTCGTCGACCCTAAGCCATTCCAGCCTGTCAAAGTATTACAGTACAATTACAGTACATTTCAAGCACAAACTCAATACAAAGACTGTTAACTGTGAGTGGACGACCCAATTAAGCATTACACTTGTTTACAAGAGGGTCCACCATGTTCAATTCATCAAAACATTTAGAGACGTACAGCTAGACACTACTATATAGACAAAGAACAGAACAGGAATTCATCATAAAACTGCAAACTGTTACTTCAATCAATCAATCAATCAATCGGAAAAAAAAAAATATCATTAATTCTCTCTCACACACACACACACACACACACACAGTTCTTTTTGTTTATCTTCTGCGCGGCTCTGAGGCTGAGCTGCAGTCAGTGACCCCACCCCCCTCCCCTCCACACATAGCAGTGGAGTTAAGTGTTTCTACTAACAGTTTGAGGATCAAATGGAGTTAAGAGGTTCTTTCAGAAGCGCTTTTTGATACTTTCCATTGGTTCAATATGTTCATAACAACACACAGACGTAAAGGGTGTTCAGTAGCATCATAACAACACACAGACGTAAAGGGTGTTCAGTAGCATCATAACAACACACAGACGTAAAGGGTGTTCAGTAGCATCATAACAACACACAGACGTAAAGGGTGTTCAGTAGCATCATAACAACACACAGACGTAAAGGGTGTTCAGTAGCATCATAACAACACACAGACATAAAGGGTGTTCAGTAGCATCATAACAACACACAGACGTACAGGGTGTTCAGTAGCATCATAACACACAGACATAAAGGGTGTTCAGTAGCATCATAACAACACACAGACGTAAAGGGTGTTCAGTAGCATCATAACAACACACAGACGTAAAGGGTGTTCAGTAGCATCATAACAACACACAGACGTAAAGGGTGTTCAGTAGCATCATAACAACACACAGACGTAAAGGGTGTTCAGTAGCATCATAACAACACACAGACGTAAAGGGTGTTCAGTAGCATCATAACAACACACAGACGTAAAGGGTGTTCAGTAGCATCATACCAACACACAGACGTAAAGGGTGTTCAGTAGCATCCATTTATGAAAAAAATCAAAAACCTCAAAAATGGAGTTATGAGGTTTCCTCCCGACAGCAACGATATGCTTCTTGTGAGCACGAGGACCTGGGTTCGAATCCGACCCCCTTTCTCACTTTCTCTTCCTCTCGCTGCCCTTGTTTTTCTGTCACTCTCTATACACTGACCTAGAATACATCTTTAAAATGTGTCTCTTGAGTAATCAGAGTGCAATCTGATTGTGTCTAACCACAATCAGATGCCTGCCGAAATACGTCCCAAACCGCCCCCTAAGGTCTTCCACTGCTGGCCTGCTCGCTTTGCCTAAAAAAATGGCAACTAAAAAATACGGGGAAGCAGCTTTTTGCTTCTACGGGCCGACGGTGTGGAACAAACTCCCACTGTACCTTCGACAGGCAGCCTCTATAGACATTTTTAAAGCACAGCTCAAGACCCACTTCTACACCCTTGCTTTTAATTGATTTATTTGTCTTTTTAAAAAAGAAATTGTTATTCATGTCCTCACTGTATTGTTTATGCCCTGCCTTTCTTTTCTTTTTTTGTGTAAAGCACTTTGAGCTGCATTTCATGTCATGAAAGGTGCTATACAAATAAAGTTTTATTATTATTATTTTATTATCGATGATGTCACTGGAGGACGGTTTCTAAACTGCCCACAGCCCTCCTATGAGACACAGACTGAGTAGAAGAAAATTGCGCCATTTTTTTTCATGATTTTTAGTGAGGACCTATTATATGAAGATAGGTTGAAAAGTGGTGAAGTGGTAGCCTGGCTAATAAGCCAGACTAATATCACACGTAATCCGCTGGTAGGCAACTTTTTTTTGCCAACGGCTGATTCGGTCTGGTTTATTAACCAGGCTAGTGAAGTGGTCCTTTAAGGTGTTAATGTGTACTTACTTACTTAGGCCCATCGCTCCCAGTGGAGCATACTGTAGGCCGTAGTAATGTGTGCATTGTGTGAATATACCGTATATATTCTGTATGTATTTTAGAGATTTGCTCTTCAGCCCTTCCCTACTCACCCGACTTAGTCTGTCTTCTTGCACCCAGTAACAACTTGACATCCAGCAAAACGATTGAAGAGGCCGCCACATCGTTTCAGAGACTGCTTCGCACAGCTGTCTACAAATGGCCAAAGGTATACAACCAGTGAAATCATGTCACCAAATACATATATGTCTCTTTCCATGCAGACTGTTATATTTCTTTCTTCTTTTTCATAGGTCTTTGTTCTGGATTTTCCCCTCCGTCGGGCTGATTTCGAGAAGGATATCAGCTTGGATTACCAGCAGCATCTAAAAAATGCGTACCACCGAACCTCTGCTCAAATGGGGATTAGATACATGTCTTCAGAAAGGAACTTCCCTCATTCAGAGAGGTACAATATTTTTTCTTTATAAATGTTATCCCAAGATTTGGTAACCCATTGTTTTCACCCAGTGTCAATTATCTAATCTGTAATCCTGGGCTCTACACTCCCTCAGTCGGCTGTGGTGCAGTGACAGGATCCATTTGAGTGACGACCATGGCATGGTTGTCCTGAGTGACCTCATCTGGCAGACATCGTACAAAGTTCTACATGTGAAAGAGCCAGTGGCCCCGTATCGAGCAGTGCGCAGTGTACCAGTTCGTCGCCATCGTAATCGAGGTCAACAGACACAACCAGCCCCACCTCCAGCTCCCCCTCAGCACCGCAGGCCCGTGAGGAAACCAGGTTCAACAGGTCATCCCGACAGGCCACGGGAACAGTCAGTAGCTGAACAGAAACTGATGGCCTTTAAGGTACAATATGTTTTTATTTATCATGCAGATTAGCATCTAATTTACATTTGTACATTTGTACATTACATGAATACGGAATTTTACACCTCTCCCGCTTAGCGGAGAGTGGGGTGTGGTAGAGGACATCTCCCTGAACGCATGCGTATGTCACAACAGTTGCCTCGCGGAGCCGTCTTTTGTCCAGTGTCCACTCTGGGTCTGGAAACGGCACTTTTTTTTTACCGTTGACAGCAGTAGAAGGTCTGCTGCTCGGAATTTTACACCTCTCCCACTTAGCGGAGAGTGGGGTGTGGTAGAGGACATCTCCCTGAACGCGTGCGTATGTCACAACAGTTGCCTCGCGGAGCCGTCTTTTGTCCAGTGTCCACTCTGGGTCTGGAAACAGCTCTTTTTTTACATTTGACAGCAGTAGAAGGTCTGCTGCTCGGAATTTTACACCTCTCCCGCTTAGCGGAGAGTGGGGTGTGGTAGAGGACATCTCCCTGAACGCGTGCGTATGTCACAACACTTGCCTCGCGGAGCCTTCTTTTGTCCAGTGTCCACTCTGGGTCTGGAAACGGCACTTTTTTTACCGTTGACAGCAGTAGAAGGTCTGCTGCTCGGAATTTTACACCTCTCCCGCTTAGCGGAGAGTGGGGTGTGGTAGAGGACATCTCCTTGAACGCGTGCGTATGTCACAACAGTTGCCTCGCGGAGCCGTCTTTTGTCCAGTGTCCACTCTGGGTCTGGAAACGGCTCTTTTTTTACCGTTGACAGCAGTAGAAGGTCTGCTGCTCGGAATTTTACACCTCTCCCGCTTAGCGGAGAGTGGGGTGTGGTAGAGGACATCTCCCTGAACGCGTGCGTATGTCACAACAGTTGCCTCGCGGAGCCGTCTTTTGTCCAGTGTCCACTCTGGGTCTGGAAACGGCACTTTTTTTTACCGTTGACAGCAGTAGAAGGTCTGCTGCTCGGAATTTTACACCTCTCCCGCTTAGCGGAGAGTGGGGTGTGGTAGAGGACATCTCCCTGAACTCGTGCGTATGTCACAACAGTTGCCTCGCGGAGCCGTCTTTTGTCCAGTGTCCACTTTATAAAGTCCATGCACTCCAGTGAATAGCATTTATCCATTTAGATAACTTTTTTACGTTATTTAATTACTTATTTTTACACAGAAACATAATGTGTGTCTTATAGCATCATATAGAATCATTTAAATGCTTCATTTGTAGTTTTAATGTGCAAATTAATATTTTTTCAATACTCTAGAGGGTACTCTTATTTTGAAGAGATCGTCCACCGGAAGTCTTATATTTGCTCCCTTAGATTTGCCAGAAAAACAGTGCCGAAGACATGCAGGAGTAAAGTTATCTTATTGTTAAAGTTTAAAACGTCTAAAAGTGAAACTTACATTGTTTGACGGACTAATTCCATTACTGTTTGTGTGCGGCTGTCCGTCTGTTGTGGAACACTTGGTTGGACTTTGGATTTGTAGGCAGAACAACGAGGTTTGTTTATTTGAGTTGTGTTTACGTTTAGCCCCATATGTGCCATCTCCCTACGCTCATTCTGTAGCTCCGAGATGCTACAGAATGAGCGTAGGGAGATGGCACATATGGGGCTAGTTTACGTTATGTTTGTATCATATCATTACACCCCACTGAGCAATAGCCGGCTATTGCGTCTAAAAATGGTAAAAAAGTCTAAAAATAAAGTTTTTTTAGACGTCTATTCTTAGATTAGACGTTGATTAGCGGTTGTTTAAACGTCTATATATAGACGGTCTATATATAGACGTCTAATCAACCGCTAATCTAAGAATAGACGTCTAAAGAACTTTCATTTTTAGACGTTTTTTATCCCATTTGTTGGAATGTATGATCATTAATTGCCTGTATATATATATCACTGTATGTATATTTATATCTATACCTTTATCATTAATTGCCTGTATATATATATCACTGTATGTATATTTATATCTATACCTTTAATTGAGAGCACGTGACCTGATCACCTGACCGGTCACGTGATCATGTGATCAGTGTATATAAGGAAGTGAAAATAAACACACTGCTCTCGGCCATGGACTAAAGTCAAAGGCATATCTGTTCTCTGTGTCAATTTGTTCATCCTCTTTTAGAATGTATTCTGGCTAGCTCAGGACTGCTGTTGATTTGACGCCATATGCGCTAGCTTGATTTAACACCATTTTTAGACGGTCCTTTAGAGGAATATTAGACGTCTATTAGACCAAAAAATGCTCAGGATGCGTGTTGTGAGAGCTTGTTTATAGTCGGACGTTGGATTTAGGCTGATATTAGAATGGTGTACTTCTGCGTGTTGCCAAGTGTTTGCACATGACCGGACAACAGTCCTGTCAAAACTTGACTATTGTAACTCTCTCCTTACTGGCCTACCGGCATGTGCACTGAAGCCTCTCCAACTGATCCAAAATGCCGCAGCTCGCTTGGTCTTCAACCAGCCAAAATTCTCACATGTCTCCCCCCTGCTCCGCTCCCTGCACTGGCTCCCGGTCGCTGCCCGCACAGAATACAAAACTCTGATGTTGGCATTTAAAGCAACCAAAGGTATGGCTCCCCCATATCTTGCCAGCATGATTGAACCCTACAAACCCTCCCGCGCACTCAGATCAGCCAACGCAGGGAAGCTGGAAGTACCCTCACTAAAAACGCCGGGACAACGCTCCACACGTCCCAAACTCTTCTCCCTTCTGGCCCCAAAACTGTGGAATGCACTTCCCGTTGCAATCAGAACTGCAGCATCACTCCCGATCTTCCGCCGTAGTCTGAAAACCCACCTTTTCAGACTCCATCATGGCCCATAGCACTTACCCTACCCCCCTTAGACAGCACTTCTTAGACTTATATAGCATTTGAAACAGACTTATAGCATGTCATGTAGACAGCACAATAAGTGCATTGTATGTAGTCATAGCACTTCATAGTATATAGTGTATAGTAGTCATAGCACTTCATAGTATATATGTACAGCATAGTATAGCATATATGTGTAGTTTATATGTATAGTGTCATTATATGGATATGTTCTAGTTATAGTTTATATGTATAGTGTCATTATATAGATATGTTCTAGTCACGTTCTTAGCTTACGCATGTTTCGCGATAAATGCTTTTTTACATATGTGATGTATTCCCATGCTTTTTGTTCTTGCTTATTGTAAGTCGCTCTGGATTAAGAGCGTCTGCTAAATGCCTAAATTGTAAATTGTAAATTGCACATGGACTATTGTCTCTGAGGTTGGTGGATTGAAAGGGGGTAGTAGTAGTAGCTTATAGTATACTAAACTATACTTGTGTAAATTAAATGATTGCACACAGACATTAAATGTCATATTCAGTACACTTGGTGGAGTAGATTTGTGTGAAGTGGACCTCTACTAGCCGCAATTTGCAATTCTAGATTTCTTTATAATGCCATTATCCCATTATGGGATGAATCTAGAGTTGCAATAGCCCTGAAACATGACTGTCATGATGCACGAGCGTCATGTGAACCATGGCTAGAGTTGCAAATACCCTCCTCCATTGACTCCCCATTCATCCAATTTGCATTTGAGATCTGCTTGTATTAAACGACGTTAAAGTCACCAACATTGCAGCTGTTTAGTCTATCATCTATCACTGTAATATTAATACTGGTAGCCTACTGTATGTTGGAGTTTTTCACTCCACACACAAGTGTGTGGAGTGGAGTCTGTCGTTCAGAAGCATAAGTAAGGGATAATATCTGGCTAGGTGGTCATTGTCGGGAGATAATTCACCGACAGGGAGTTTAACCACCGCAAGCCTCATCCTGTTTAATTTCAAGGACCCCCATTTCGACATGCATCCACGTCCACGGACTCCCATTTAATGGCATTTCTATCTTCTATCTCTTTATATTGTAAAATCAAAGTTAATTTAACTCTGAGAGTGTACAATGTTTGGTTCCCAAACTATAATTCAGCTGGGGACCCCCTGGAACTCCCTCAAGGACCACTGCCTTATATCATCATTATGGGAGGGAGAAGAGTCTAGGATGTGTAGCTGACATGATGTTTAATGCCACAATGCATAGGAAGCATAATGATGTGATGTATATGTTATGCACCAAGTGTCTTTGTAGCAGCGATGGATGGAGTGGAAGGAAGGCATACATCAGATGCTTTGTAGCAGCGATGGATGGAGTGGAAGGAAGGCATACATCAGATGCTTTGTAGCAGCGATGGATCGAGTGGAAGGAAGGCATACATCAGATGCTTTGTAGCAGCGATGGATGGAGTGGAAGAAAGGCATACATCAGATGCTTTGTAGCAGCGATGGATGGAGTGGAAGGAAGGCATACATCAGATGCTTTGTAGCAGCGATGGATGGAGTGGAAGGAAGGCATACATCAGATGCTTTGTAGCAGCGATGGATGGAGTGGAAGGAAGGCATACATCAGATGCTTTGTAGCAGCGATGGATGGAGTGGAAGGAAGGCATACATCAGATGCTTTGTAGCAGCGATGGATGGAGTGGAAGAAAGGCATACATCAGATGCTTTGTAGCAGCGATGGATCGAGTGGAAGAAAGGCATACATCAGATGCTTTGTAGCAGCGATGGATCGAGTGGAAGGAAGGCATACATCAGATGCTTTGTAGCAGCGATGGATGGAGTGGAAGGAAGGCATACATCAGATGCTTTGTAGCAGCGATGGATGGAGTGGAAGAAAGGCATACATCAGATGCTTTGTAGCAGCGATGGATCGAGTGGAAGAAAGGCATACATCAGATGCTTTGTAGCAGCGATGGATCGAGTGGAAGAAAGGCATACATCAGATGCTTTGTAGCAGCGATGGATCGAGTGGAAGAAAGGCATACATCAGATGCTTTGTAGCAGCGATGGATGGAGTGGAAGGAAGGCATACATCAGATGCTTTGTAGCAGCGATGGATCGAGTGGAAGGAAGGCATACATCAGATGCTTACTAGTTGTTCTCACTCTCTGAGAAACATGTACACGTTCATTTGCCAAAGAAGTAACCCAGAGAAAGAATCCTGATACTCAGACTGCTCTAGTGGCCAGTCGTAGCAGACTGACTGTACTCACTTACAAATGCTTGTTTAACTGAACAGAGTGTAGTCTATGTAAAGCGACTGCATGAGAAATAAACTTGTAAAGTCGCTGAGAGGCGATGGGATGGGCCATGTTGTCAGACGCGCTCCGCCGCAAACAAAAGGAATGCGCTGGATCCGAATGATGCATTTTAAGGGTTTTAGTAAAGCAATATAAACTCATAACGGTGCTCTAACGTAAAGCAAAAATGACCACAGCTTCAACTTAAATAAAGTAAATAAAATAAAGGAAATTAAAGCGGTCAACAAAGTACGGCGTCCCACACACACCCTGTCTCACACTCTGCTCAGCAGGTGAACAGTACAGCGTCCCACACACCCCCTGTCTCACTCTCTGCTCAGCAGGTGAACAGTACAGCGTCCCACACACCCCCTGTCTCACACTCTGCTCAGCAGGTGAACAGTACAGCGTCCCACACACCCCCTGTCTCACTCTCTGCTCAGCAGGTGAACAGTACAGCGTCCCACACACCCCCTGTCTCACACTCTGCTCAGCAGGTGAACAGTACAGCGTCCCACACACCCCCTGTCTCACTCTCTGCTCAGCAGGTGAACAGTACAGCGTCCCACACACCCCCTGTCTCACTCTGCTCAGCAGGTGAACAGTACAGCGTCCCACACACCCCCTGTCTCACTCTCTGCTCAGCAGGTGAACAGTACAGCGTCCCACACACCCCCTGTCTCACTCTCTGCTCAGCAGGTGAACAGTACAGCGTCCCACACACCCCCTGTCTCACTCTCTGCTCAGCAGGTGAACAGTACAGCGTCCCACACACCCCCTGTCTCACTCTCTGCTCAGCAGGTGAACAATACAGCGTCCCACACACCCCCTCTCTCACTCTCTGCTCAGCAGGTGAACAGTACAGCGTCCCACACACCCCCTGTCTCACTCTCTGCTCAGCAGGTGAACAATACAGCGTCCCACACACCCCCTCTCTCACTCTCTGCTCAGCAGGTGAACAGTACAGCGTCCCACACACCCTCTGTCTCACACTCTGCTCAGCAGGTGAACAGTACAGCGTCCCACACACCCCCTGTCTCACTCTCTGCTCAGCAGGTGAACAGTACAGCCGTACAGCGTCCCACACACCCCCTCTCTCACTCTCTGCTCAGCAGGTGAACAGGTGATGTTAAAGATAACCAGGGGGGGGGGGGGGCTTTGGCCAGTAGTGTTGGTCAGCTTCAACGTTTCCCAGCCGCTCTGGGGGTTGGTGTAAACACATGTAACAGTAGTGTGTTCTCTCTCCACCTCACCTCAGCCATGGATGACGACATTTTCGACGACATCCATGACGACATTTTCCTGGATGCTGTCTGGCAGAGAGAATCACCACAGGCTGCCAAGAGGATGAGACTGGACTCTGACCATGTGAGTCAGGGGCGCCTAACTTTGTTTCCAGGTGGGGAGCACAGATTTGGACTCATATGCGCGCGCGCAGCGACTCAGCGTTTTTTCGAGGCCGAGTCGGGTGTCTTAGCGCGATTCTAACTCTGTTAAAAGCATGACAGCCACTACTAAGAAGATTCTAACTCTGTTAAAGCATGACAGCCACTACTAAGAAGATTCTAACTCTGTTAAAGCATGACAGCCACTACTAAGAAGATTCTAACTCTGTTAAAGCATGACAGCCACTACTAAGAAGATTCTAACTCTGTTAAAGCATGACAGCCACTACTAAGAAGTCACTACTGACCTTGTTTAAAAATACCCGCATGGTTAACTGCAGGGCTAACAAGCATTGGTAGGCTACTGCACATTCATGTCATGAATAATAATTTAAGAAATAAAAAAAAAAGGATCTCAATTCCACAGCTGAGAAGGGAAAGCTGTAGTTCACATGGCCGGCCTGTAGATGGCCACCAAAAAAAAGAAAAAGCTTATTCTGGTATTTCACACAGGTGTTACCAAATAACTAATTATCTTGCCAGTCAGATGCACATATGACATATCTAGGACATATCAATTTAATCAGCAGAGCAGTGCTGCTTCTCTCTCTGAGTCTGCACACACTGACTGACCAGCTAAAGTTTATGCCTACTTTAAACCATAATATGACAAACCTTGGATTAATTCTTCTGAAAACGAGCAGCAAGCACGAAGTAAGTGATTCACACAGGCGGGCATTATTGGAAATGGATATTTCTGGTTGGCGCAGTGCGCCGGTTCATTTTAATCTGCTGGAGCAGCTGCTCCGTTTGCTCAATGGCTCAGGCGCCACTGATGTGAGTGACCACAAGCATCATTACCAGATCAGCAACATGACTCACAGATTAATAATAGTTTATTTGTCTTGGATATTGTTGTCGTTGCACTTCAGGAGGACGACACCAGTGTACCTGTATCCTCCCTGGATGCTAAGGTGTTTGTGAACTACCTCCATCCCAACAAGCTGTTAGAGGGTCTCAACAGGCTGCGTCTCAACAGGTTCTTGTGTGATGTGATTCTGTGCTGTGAGGGACAGGAGGTCTCCTGCCATCGTCATGTACTGGCCTCCTTCAGCCCTTACTTTGAGGTAAATACACACGTCTATTGACCTGCTGGTGTTCAGGCAATGACATTTCAAGTCTGCCTTGGCTTTTACATGAATCAATTCATCATTCTACACAAAATTAATTAATCGGTTAACAATGTAAATTATAAATAAACTATGGACACTCCAAGCCAACCATTCTCCTTTCCAATGTGCACAGGCCATGTTTACATCTGGTATGAGGGAGTCCACACAGGACAGAGTGACCATCAGTGGAGTGGAACCTCAGATGATTGGTTTGCTGGTGAACTACGCCTACACTTCTGAGGTCTCCGTCAGTAATGATAATGTACAGGTAATGTATTTTATTATTATCATAAACATCATTCATTGTCTCCATGTTAGTCCTACATAACATCAGTTCCCCATAAAGCTAATGTGTTCATTTGTTCCAGGCTCTGCTGGCAGCATCAGACCTGCTGGAAGTCACGGCTGTTCGAGAGGCCTGCTGTGAATACATGAAGTGTCGCGTGGACGTAAATAACTGTGTGGAGTTTTACTGCAATGCCGACGACCACTCCTGTGAAATGTTGAAGAAACACAGCTTGGATCACATTCTGGAACACTTCGGTGTCATCTACCAGAAGGTCAGTGGTTGGGTAGCGTGATATTGGTCCGACCTCCTGTTAGATCGACCATTACTAACCCTATCTCTAACTCTAACCTAAACATAACCGCAAGCACGGGAGCAACGCATCCCTCACCAACCTTAATCCGGTCTTTTTAACGCATCCCTCACCAACCTTAATCCGGTCGAACCAACGGGAGGTCGAACCTTATGGCAGCCCCCCAGTGGTTGAGGGTCATACATTTGGGTTATTTTATTACCATAACTCAACTTCCCACCATCACAACTGACCTGGGTAGAAACATTCAATCAGTCACAGTGATTAGATATACGCATATTACCATACGATACAGTCATATGTCCATTTCACTAATCTATCACCAGTGAACATTTCAGACGAGAAAATGTGACTTCAGTGTGAAGTATGGAAACAGTGTCTTCATCTATCAGCTAATTGTGTTTATTTTTCTACCAATAGGAGGAGTTTCTCTCTCTCTCCATGGAAAGGCTGACAGAGGTTCTCTCCAGTGACCATCTGAATGTTCCAGAGGAGGACATGGTGTTTGAGGCTGCCATGCTGTGGTTAGACAAGAGTCCTACCCGTAAGCAGAGCTTTGGACAGGTCAGTCATTTCTTAGGCCCAGGCTACACGTATATGGATCTTTTGCTAAACACACATTTGTTTGTGTGTTTGGGCCTTTCAGCCACACGCAAACTGCGTTTTCGGCCACTCAAACAGAGGTTTTTGGAAACGGATAAATAAGTGAAGATTTTCTAAATATCCGGATCAGTGGATCTGTGTAGTAATGCGAAACTGAGCTTTTGAGAAACGATGATGTCACCGCTTATTAGCGCATATCATTTTTACTAAGGTGAGAAATGCAGCTTGTGCCTGCATGGAAACTACATGGATATCTATCCTATAAGTTAACAACTTTAAAACGTATCATATGTTGCATCAACTGCAGCGAGCAAAGGCTCTGCTCTGCTGCATCCAATAATAAATATATCAGCCTACTAGTCCAGTGCGGACTGGTGATTGCATTTGTATTGGTGCCGAGTGCGAAGCTTGAGGTTAATTGCGGACCGCTACAGATAAACTGTGGATATTAACCTACCAAATAAGGACCCAGGCCAAATGTCATTGCAGTAGGCTACACCTGCAACAACACGTCTATGTGTGGTGTGTGCATAGCCATGTGAAACTATATTCTCCTGCTGTATTTTGCTCTCCATTTCATGGTCATGGAGGGGAGAGAGAGGGGGTTCATGTTCCACTTCCACTCACAATTTAGGTGGTGGCTTTTAAAATGCGGTTATTCCTTCATTAAAAAATATGATTACTCATAAGTGTAAATATAAAATCAAATATAATATAGCCTACAATTGAAACCTGCTACTGCAGTGATTTTATCCTGTGTTCAATGCGTTTCTGCGTTTGTGTGTGGACTCAGATATCTCTGTCGTATGGGCAGGGATTACTAAGACGGAGGATGAATATATCCGTTTTGCAAAAGATCCATATACGTGTAGCCTGGGCCTTAGTCTCTCACCTTGTAAGACAATCGGAGGTCTCTATCAATGTCATGTTGATCACCCAATATCCAGTTGGACTAGTACTAGCCTGGAACTCACCTATGCTTTTTATGGCATAGGCAGCTCCCGGCAGGATCCGCCGGGAGAAACTATGCGCAGCTGCGCGACATGAGACTAATTACTTAGAGCGACAGAGAGAGAGAGAGGAGTGTGTGTGTGTGTACGTGTGTGTCAATTTAACAAAGGTGCAGAGGATCAGAAATCAGCAGAGAGTGAGAGATGTTTGCACTACTCTATGCCGAATTTAAGTGGACTCGGACCCAGACTTTATTTTTCTCCCTGGAAATAAAAACGTCTGGGTTTCCGAGGCTAGACTAGTACTAATACTTGGTGTTCTGTGTGTTCTTCAAGGTGTTGGAGCACATCCGTCTGCCTCTCATCAGTCCCTCCTACCTCCACACTGTGGTTGAGAGTCTGGATGTGGTGAAAGAACAGCAGGGCTGTTCATCTTTGAAGCCAAGGGGGAGCAGCCACACTCTACCAGAGCACACCCACGCAGGATCACAGGTATCCTGCTGAACACATGCATGCATGTTGCACCTGATGATGCTGGAAAAAGCTTATCTGCCAATAAAGAATGAGCCTTCTATTCAGGCTTCATAGTGGTTATTACATCATGATTCCATTATTTTTTCCTCATTTCGTTTTTTTGTGATTTTATATATGTCAAAATGCACACCAATTGTCTCCTGGATTCATTCAGTGACTGCTAATGTAGTGCTGCCTCTCTGGAGAGAGAGTTCCAGAGGGCTGCCACACTGCAGCCTCTATCCCAGAAGGTTGTACTCTCCATGGGGAGAAAGTTCCAGAGGGTTGGGGCTGCCACACTGCAGCCTCTATCCCAGAAGGTTCTACTCTCCATGGGGAGAGAGTTCCAGAGGGTTGGGGCTGCCACACTGCAGCCTCTATCCCAGAAGGTTCTACTCTCCATGGGGAGAGAGTTCCAGAGGGTTGGGGCTGCCACACTGCAGCCTCTATCCCAGAAGGTTCTACTCTCCATGGGGAGAGAGTTCCAGAGGGTTGGGGCTGCCACACTGCAGCCTCTATCCCAGAAGGTTCTACTCTCCATGGGGAGAGAGTTCCAGAGGGTTGTGGCTGCCACACTGCAGCCTCTATCCCAGAAGGTTCTACTCTCCATGGGGAGAGAGTTCCAGAGGGTTGGGGCTGCCACACTGCAGCCTCTATCCCAGAAGGTTCTACTCTCCATGGGGAGAGAGTTCCAGAGGGTTGTGGCTGCCACACTGCAGCCTCTATCCCAGAAGGTTCTACTCTCCATGGGGAGAGAGTTCCAGAGGGTTGTGGCTGCCACACTGCAGCCTCTATCCCAGAAGGTTCTACTCTCCATGGGGAGAGAGTTCCAGAGGGTTGTGGCTGCCACACTGCAGCCTCTATCCCAGAAGGTTCTACTCTCCATGGGGAGAGGGTTCCAGAGGGTTGGGGCTGCCACACTGCAGTCTCTATCCCAGAAGGTTCTACTCTCCATGGGGAGAGAGTTCCAGAGGGTTGGGGCTGCCACACTGCAGCCTCTATCCCAGAAGGTTCTACTCTCCATGGGGAGAGAGTTCCAGAGGGTTGGGGCTGCCACACTGCAGCCTCTATCCCAGAAGGTTCTACTCTCCATGGGGAGAGAGTTCCAGAGGGTTGTGGCTGCCACACTGCAGCCTCTATCCCAGAAGGTTCTACTCTCCATGGGGAGAGAGTTCCAGAGGATTGGGGCTGCCACACTGAAAGCTCGAATACATTTTGGTTTCTCCTTCAACTCTTAAATCTACTCTGTCTCCCCTGCTCCTTCTCCTCTGCTTGTTGAAGTGGTTGTGATGCTGGGAGGGTCCAAAGTTGAGAGCTTCGATCCACTGACCAATCAGCAGAAGACTTTTGAAATCCTGCCCATGGCGTGCATAAAGGAGTATGCTGTGTGTTCATCAGGTGAGGATTACCATCTAGTAGGGGTATTATCGTCATGAAATAGCTAAAATCGTTACACGGTGGAAACAAGCACCAAATTTCAGACACATTAAAGGCTTTTTATAGGGAAAAATCCAAAATGGCCGCCAGAAATGACCTATTATTCCTAAAGGTGATATAATTCTGAAATGTTTTCAATGTCAGTTGTCTTGCCATACAGAACACGGGTGTATATTTCAAGCACTGCAAAACTGATTGATTCCTGCCTAAGCACTTCAAAAGGATTGACCATCAGTTTTATTTTGTATCACCTGCTTAGGTGGTCATTTAAAAAAAAACTCACTTCCTGTTTAAAACATTTTGGGCACGCCTTGTAGGATGCGTTAAGATCACCCAATTGACATTTGTAACACATGTCATGCTTTTATGGGTGTCTTTTGCATCACCTGTCAACTGTAGGTGGCCATTTTCAATTTAGTCAATAACGCACTTCCTGTTTCTGATTATTTTGGGCACCCCTTCTATGATGTCTTAGGATGACCCAAGGGACATGTGTGCAAAAAAGTTGTGCTTTTGAGATTATTTTGGCGTCTTTTGAGTCAATCGACAACACTGTAGGCGGCCATTTTCAATTTTGTCAATAATTCACTTCCTGTTTAAGATTTTTTTGGGCACCCCTTCTGGGATGTCTCAGGATGACCCAAGGGGGACACGTGCCGAATTGTATGCTTCTATGAGATTCTATAGGCGTTTTGAGTCAATCACCAACACTGTGGGCGCCGGCGGCCATTTTCAATTTGGTCAATAATTCACTTCCTGTTTAAGATTATTTTGGGCACCCCTTCTGGGATGTATTAGGATAACCCAAGGGACATATGTGCCAAACTGTATGCTTCTATGAGATTCTATAGGCTTTTCAGTCAATCACCAACACTGTAGGCGGCCATTTTCAATTTTGTCAATAATTCTCTTCCTGTTTAAGATTTTCCTGGGCACCCCTTCTAGGATGTCTTAGGATGACCCAAGGGACGTGTGTACCAAAATTTATGTTTTTTGGAGATTGTTTTGGTGTCTTTTGAGTCAACTGTCAACAGTTTAGGTGGCCATTTTGAATTTTGTCAATAACTCACTTCCTGTTTAAGATTTTTTTGGGCACCCCTTCTGGGATGTTTTAGGATGACCCAAGGGACATCTGTACCAAATTTCATGCTTGTTTCCACCGCGTAACGTTCCGGACAATAATACCCCCTACTAATCACAGTCAATCAATTTAAGACCTGTAATGCAGTGGTAATCTACCTTTTCAAGCCCAAGGGCACATTTTATTATACCACTAAAATGTGTTTAAAACAATGTAAAATGACAAAATGAAAAAAACACAATTGCAATTTCAGACAAGCTCAATGCATGATCGCACATTCACACAAAGACTAGTAGTTTAAATAAGAATAAACACTGATATAATAATCTAATAATAACCAATATATAATCAATGGCTAAATAGTAAAGGGATACTTCACCCTTTTTGCAAAAATACATATGTGACGTTTAGAAGATTTAGAACACTTTCCTGGGGTCTTTACGTGTGTAATATGTGGTTTTAGATATTTTAGATTTTAGCAGTGTCCATGATGTAACAAGACACTGGGCTCACTTACTTCCTCGACGACAATTCCCATAATGCTTTGGTGCACTGCTCCTCCTTGTGGATAGGGGGAGGGCTGTCTTACTGAGACAACATGTAGTCCAGGAAGGAAGTGAGACTTTGGGTCAGCCTTGCACGTAGAATCTGAAGGTGCGTTCAAACCTGAAGATATTGGTTATATAGTCGCTTCAATCGTTTCACTTTAATCACGTCAGCATTGATACAAAATAGTCCCTTTGCTCGGGTTGCGAGCCGATTGGCTGTAGACACCGTAATTTAACTTTGGTAGTGTAACCAAATGGACCGGCTTGTTCACACAAGACAGCTCGGGTCAATATATTTAACATAATTCCTGCTACTATGTCATGTATGAGCAGCTAAATTAGTTCCTATGTCTTTGCAAAGTTGCTGAGTCCCGGCAGATGAACGTTGCTCCAGTTAGATTTCTCCAGCCAGGATGAAGATACCAGGCAGCCGTTCGCTTAGTTCGCAGTAGCCTTTTGGTCAATCTGGGAACACACTTTACATTCTTGTGAATCTCACAGTGCTACAGGGCCTAGAAGCATTTATTCTAACAATCAAGGTTTTAATTCTGCTCTTTTTCCACCGTAGGTTCCAGTCTGTATTTGGCCGGAGGTTTTTATGATGATGATGTTGATGATTACAATAGCAGAGAGATGTGGCGCTATGATGTTCATAACTCATGGTTGAGGATGGCTCCCATGAATGAGCCACGCTTTTGTTTCAGTAAGATTGACAACATATATTTTATGTAATTTGATAAATAATTCTAGACAATATCAGAATTTGGAAATATGGAAATTCATTAAACTAGCAGAGGCACCTGTACAGGTAGCAACATGTAAGAGTTCCAACTGCAGAATAATGACATCACAAGTGGATCCAGATGATAATTGTACATACTGTACTGACTGTAATATTGACCTACCAGTAAGATGCCCTAAGGGGCGAGAAGCCCTTGGTGACAGCAGACTGCTGGGTGAGCACTGGCGCTTTGGCATGGTGGGGGGGTCAGATCAACATATGGAATGAATTCTGTACTGGCCATATATGGAGCGTGTCTTGAGTGTACAGGGTTTGAGGTCAGATCAACATATGGAATGTCAGAACAGGAAGGACGGGTGGGGGGGATCCTCATATGGCATGTCAGAACAGGTCAGTGTCGTGATCTTCATATATGGAGATGGCCATATATGGTGGCGTGACGTGTCACGAGATGTGATGTTACGAGGTGTGACCATATATGGAGGCGTGATGTCACGAGGTGTGACCATATATGGAGGTGTGATGTTTTCCCTGTTCAACCCCACATGTTCACAGGCCTGGTGATGCTGGATGGATGTGTGTTTGCAGTCGGGGGCCGAGGGTGAGAAGAGTGAAGACTCGATGGAAAAATACCACCCGCACACAGACTCCTGGCAGCTCATGGAGTCTGTCGGTGTGGCAGAGCATTACGATGCTGTCTGCTGTAACGTGGTCGCTCTGGATGGACATCTCTATTGTTTTGGTATGGAACAGATTTATGGACCTGCAGGTTCAGCCTGTAGGTGTTGTGCAGTTGGGGTGTCATGAGATTGTGTTATTCATGTTCCCAGATTGGTGTATGTCAAGCATAATGGTTCACTGAAAATGTACAAATCCTTTGGTATTATGTATCCATGCTTCTCCTGTTGACAGTGAATAATGTTTTGATGTTTGTGTCCTCCTGGACTCTAGGTGGCGCTCGAGGTGGCGAGACAGGTGACCAAGTGGCCAAGTACAACCCTAAAACGTCTGTGTGGACACAACTCGCTCCTATGCAGATTCCACGACATGATCAAGCAGCTGCTTGTGTTCTGAATGAAAAGATCTACGTTACAGGTATCATACCTCTACTTAAAGGCTCTTAGTCAGTGGTGGAAGAAGGACTCTGTTTTCTTTTTACTTAAGAATAGCGATACCAGAATATTGAAATACTTTTATACCCGAGAGAAAGTACAAACATATAGGCATAAAATTAAAGATGCTTGCAATACCAAAAATAAAAATACTCAATATGCAAAATGGCTCTTTTCACAGTTTTACTATTTAATTGGAATAAGTAACGCATTAATGTATTCATCACTTTAATGTTAGATGAGGTACAGGCAGAGTTTCTGTTTAGCTTAACCTATAATAATAATAATAAACATTTATCAGCATGTTTAGTATGAATAATCAACATTTTAAAAGTAAATAATTGTCAAATTGCAAAAAAAAGAAATAGTGTTTGCCTCTTAAAAGACAGGAAAAAGGAAACATTCAAGTAAATTAAAAGTACAGTAAAAATATTCAGTTACATTCCACCACTGATCTTAGTTCCATAATATACTCACTTAAACTTCATTATAGTTTATTATTATTTATATTATTATTATTATAGTTTATTATTATTATAGTTTATTATTATTATAGTTTAAACTTCATTATAGTTTGGGCACATAATAAAACACACTAATCCTGTTAATTCTTCTTTGTCTATAGGTGGTGGGAGTTATAACAATAATAATAATTGGATATTTGAAAATGCGATGGAGTGCTTCAACCCCCAGACCAACCAGTGGACCATGTGTGCCTCCATGCACATGGGACGCTCTTCACCTTGCATGGTTGTGGTGGATGGAAAGATCTACGTTCTAGAAGAGCGAGACTCCGATGATAAGTATGACACTGTTGCTCCTTGAATGTCTGGGGAAATGTGTCTTCTTGTCCACACCAGACATTTCTCTCATGGCTGTTTGTTTGTTTCTCTTTGTGTAGTGTTATCCGCAACATCGAGTGCTACTGTGAAGAGACGGACACGTGGACAACTGTGGGAGAGATTGCTGATGCTCGCTTCACATTCAAATGTGTGTCTCTCAAGCTGAGGAGGGATCACGGTTCTGTATTCTCTGCTGCCCCATCTGGCGGAGTCAGGTTAGGTCAACCCGGCATAGATGAAGAAGATGCTTCTGCTGGTGACTAGGGTTGGGGTCTGGAACCAGAACCAGCATTGAGGAGCTGGAATCTGTTCCATCACACTTGGATCCAGTTTTCCACACTGTCAGAGCTGGTATGTGGACTTCATGTCTGCTAGACAATTACAATAGCAGTGGTTCTCAAACTTGTTCATTTTATTGTATTTTTTTTTTTGAGTTTCCAGTTATTGTCACCTCTTGTTTCTTTGTCATTATGCCAATGCCCTCTCCACACATGTTGCCACTGCTGTTGTACTGTGTGTCCAAGCCGGATGCCCCATGGTGGGTTGGAACCCCCTAGACTTTACCCTGTACTGCCACAACCAGGTGCCACTGAAGTTGGCCTTGTTCTGGTGGTGATGTAACTGACAGATTAGGTTTATAAATAAATATAATTTTCAGTGTTTTTCAGCCATCTAATGTTACAGGCAGAATGGCGACCAGGCATAACTATAATATGCAAATAGCTAATTTAGTAACTATTAAGAACTGACGTTGAATAAACTACCTCAATGTGTTGTTAAATTATTGTAGTTGAGATACTTTGCACCACTGAGAACAATTCAGGAATGTATAAATAGTCCAGATTAGAGCTAATCTTCATCCTCCTTTTGTTGCAGTTCATAGGCCTATATTCATTCAGTGTAGATATCCATACATACAGGATGGAAGTCTATACAAATACTTTGTTAAACATTTGTATTTATACTTGATTTAGTATTTATGTCAGCAACAAAGAAACACTAGGGTGACTACACTAGCAATCTGGTGGCAAATGTAAATATATACAGGTACACGGTAAAGAGTGTTAATTTAACCCTGAACCTGTGAGGGGGTTAAAACACTCCAGATTATACAGTGCCTGCTATTGAGATGGGAGGGGAGAGACATGACGTAAACATGAGTGTAGAAAGTATCACATTTATACAATATTATGTGATGGTATTTATTAGACCATCCGTGGTTGGTTCTAATACCATACTTTGTAGGATGATGGGGGTCAGAACCTGTTGTCTCTAGCAGACCTACGCTGCCATCTTGTGGTGGTAAGGACTCATTGCTCACATTCATACAACATCTAAAATAAAGGTTTATATTCTCATCTTGTGTCAATTAATGACCATTTATTTCTACATAATGGGAAAATGCCAACATATGCCGATTCAGCATTCCATGACAAATGCATAGTTTGGTATGAAGGTAAATTATGGACTTTCACTAAAATAATAATTGCAGAGAAACTTTGTTTATAAAGACTTAAAAGATCATAGGTCAGACATAAAGACGCGTCATAGAAATGGACAAACAGCTTCTCAAGTAGATTAAGATGACACAAATGCTTTAGGATGAATTTATTTTTTACATAAAATGGAATACACATATTTACTTTAGGCTTCATGGCTTGAGGTCCACTCTCAAACCAAACAAGCATAATTTACTTTATAAAATAAGATATAAATACTTAAATGCATAAATAAGAACTCCAGTTGACCTAACCTCGCGTCACAAAATCACCATTTGTACCAAACTAAACATTTTAGTGAAACTGTGTTCTGGCCGCGTGATGACGTCTACTTATTTCCGCCACGACCGGATCAGAAACCCGGAAATTACTTTAGTGTCCGGAACTTTTCTTCTGTATTGTGTTGTCAGACGGACACAGTTAGTGGTAACACACGTCGTCCCTGTGAAGAAGACATGCAGGAGTAAAGTTATCTTATTGTTAAAGTTTAAAACGTCTCAAAGTGAAACTTACATTGTTTGACGGACTAATTCCATTCCTGTTTGTGTGCGGATGTCCGTCTGTTGTGGAACACTTGGTTGGACTTTGGATTTGTAGGCAGAACAACGAGGTTTGTTTATTTGAGTTGTGTTTACGTTATGTTTGTATCATATCATTACATGCGTGTTGTCGTGAGAGCTTGTTTATAGTCGGACGTTGGATTTAGGCTGATATTAGCCCTGAAACATGACTGCCATGATAATCATGACAGTCATGTTTCAGGGCTAGGCTTAGCCCAAACATTTAGACTCTCGTAGAGGTTTTTTTCGATTCTGACGAATCTCTCAACGAGAGTCTAAACGACGAGGTCCCCTTTAAGAGGGCACGGGTTTACGTGTCTGCCTCAAAATCACTCTTACCTTGTACAAATGCAAAATCTAAAAATAGAAAAAGATTGCCCCACATGTCCGGTGGGTGTGCGGGAAACAATTACTTCCGTAGCGACCGTAGTTTTCAATAAAAAAAAATATTGTAATCCACTCCGTCCATACTAAGGTCCATACTCTGTCTCGGAATCTGGCGGCCATCTTGGTTTTCTCTCCATTGTAAATGCGCAACAGAACCCTGGCCACTAGGGGCGCCGCCAATGTTCTGTTGCGCATTTACAATGGAGGAGTATGGACAGAGTGGATTAAAATATTTTTTTTATTGAAAACTACGGTCGCTACGGAAGTAATTGTTTCCCGTACACCCACCGGACATGTGGGGCAATCTTTTTCTATTTTTAGATTTTGCATTTGTACAAGGTAAGAGTGATTTTGAGGCAGACACGTAAACCCGTGCCCTCTTAAAGGGGACCTCGTCGTTTAGACTCTCGTTGAGAGATTCGTCAGAATCGAAAAAAACCTCTACGAGTCTAAATGTTTGGGCTAGGCTAGGCTGATATTAGAATGGTGTACTTCTGCGTGTTGCCAAGTGTTTGCACATGGACTATTGTCTCTATGAGGTTGGTGGATTGAAAGGTAGTAGTAGCTTATAGTATACCAAACTATACTTGTGTAAATTAAATGACTGCACACAAACATTTAATTTCATATTCAGTACACTTGGTGGAGTGGATTTGTGTGAAGTGGACCTCTACTAGCCGCAATTTGCAACTCTAGATTTCTTTATAATATGATGAATCTAGAGTTGCAATACCCTCCATTGACTTTTTTTGATTTTTACAACTCTAGCAGTGATTCTCAACCTGTTTAATTTCAAGGACCCCTATTTCGACATGCATCCACGGACTCCCATTTAATGGCATTTCTATCTCTGGGACCCCCAATTTATATTCTCAACTCAACTTTATTTATATAGCACATTTTACATGACCAGGTCAACCAAAGGTCTGTACAGGTGCAAAGAACAGAACAATACAATATAAACAGCCATTTAAAACATGAAAACAAGCATTCAGAAGAAATGAAAGCAAAACTATCCAATATAAGCAGACAATACAAAGGAGCAAACAATGCAGACTATTGTACTAGTGAAGGGAACAGGGCTACCTCAACTGACATTAAAAGCCAGGGAGAATAAGTGGGTCTTAAGCAAAGATTTAAAATCTTTTATCTTTTATATTGTAAAATCAAAGTTAATTTAACTCTTGAGTGTACAATGGGGGTCTGTTTGTTCCAAACTATAATTTAGCTGGGAACCCCCTGGAACTCCCTCA
This sequence comes from Electrona antarctica, assembly GCF_951216825.1. Lineage (NCBI taxonomy): Eukaryota > Metazoa > Chordata > Actinopteri > Myctophiformes > Myctophidae > Electrona > Electrona antarctica. Next base: position 3,397 of record NW_027637910.1, on the reverse strand, counting down.
AGGACCCCTGGGGGTCCCCGGTCTCCACTTTGGGAACCACTGCCTTATATCATCATTATGGGAGGGAGAAGAGTCTAGGATGTGTAGCTGACATGATGTTTAATGCCACAATGCATAGGAAACATAATGATGCTTACTAGTTGTTCTCACTCTCTGAGAAACATGTACACGTTCATTTGTCAAAGAAGTAACCCAGAGAAAGAATCCTGATACTCAGACTGCTCTAGTGGCCAGTCGTAGCAGACTGGCTGTACTCAGTTACAAATGCTTGTTTAACTGAACAGAGTGTAGTAGCCAGGACTAGCGATGAAAATTATCAGTTAATTTGTTAATTGATAAGCATATCAATCAATTAACCGGCTAGTCGATAATCTGTGTTTTTTGTTAAACCCCAGCTGCGTGCCCTCTTGCTCGTGCTACATGCGCGAGTAGAACCGCCCGCTTGCAGTCCCAGCTTTGGCCAGTAGGGTTAGGCAGCTTCAACGTTTCCCAGCCGCCCTGGGGGTTGGTGTAAGCACATGTAACAGTAATGTAGTGTGTTCTCTCTCCACCTCACCTCAGCCATGAGTTAAACCACATGTAACAGTAATGTGTGTTCTCTCTCCACCTCACCTCAGCCATGAGTTAAACTACATGTAACAGTAATGTGTGTTCTCTCTCCACCTCACCTCAGCCATGAGTTAAACCACATGTAACAGTAATGTAGTGTGTTCTCTCTCCACCTCACCTCAGCCATGAGTTAAACCACATGTAACAGTAATGTAGTGTGTTCTCTCTCCACCTCACCTCAGCCATGGCTGACAACATCCTGGATGCTGCCAGCCAGAGAGAATCACCACAGGCTGCCAAGAGGATGAGACTGGACACTGACCATGTGAGTGACCGTTTTCAAGCATCATTACCAGATCAGCAACATGACTCACAGATTGATAGTAGTTTATTTGTCTGATTATGACTGTCCCTCTGGATGTTGTTGTTGTCGTTGCACTTCAGGAGGACGGTGTACCTCTATCCTCCCTGGATGCTGAGGTGTTTGTGGACCCCCACCATCCCAACAAGCTGTTAGAGGGTCTCAACAGGCTGCGTCTCAACAGGTTCTTGTGTGATGTGATTCTGTGCTGTGAGGGACAGGAGGTCTCCTGCCATCGTCATGTACTGGCCTCCTTCAGCCCTTACTTTGAGGTAAATACACACGTCTATTGACCTGCTGGTGTTCAGGCAATGACATTTCAAGTCTGCCTTGTCCTTTACATGAATCAATTTATCATTCTACACAAAATTAATTAATCGGTTAACAATGTAAATTATAAATAAACTATGGACACTCCAAGCCAACCATTCTCCTTTCCAATGTGCACAGGCCATGTTTACATCTGGTATGAGGGAGTCCACACAGGACAGAGTGACCATCAGTGGAGTGGAACCTCAGATGATTGGTTTGCTGGTGAACTACGCCTACACGTCTAAGGTCTCCATCAGTAATGATAATGTACAGGTAATGTATTTTATTATTATCATAAACATCAGTCATTGTCTCCATGTTAGTCCTACATAACATCAGTTCCCCATAAAGCTAATGTGTTCATTTGTTCCAGGCTCTGCTAGCGGCACCGTCTGTGCGAGAGGCCTGCTGTGACTACATGAAGCGTAACTTGGACATAAATAACTGTGTGGAGTTTTACTGCAATGCCGACGACCACTCCTGTGAAATGTTGAAGAAATACAGCTTGGATCATATTCTGGAATACTTCGGTGTCATCTACCAGAAGGTCAGTGGTTGGGTAGCGTGATATTGGTCCGACCTCCCGTTAGATCGACCATTACTAACCCTATCTCTAACTCTAACCTAAACATAACCGCAAGCACGGGAGCAACGCATCCCTCACCAACCTTAATCCGGTCGTTTTAACGCATCCCTCACCAACCTTAATCCGGTCGTTTTAACGCATCCCTCACCAACCTTAATCCGGTCGAACTAACGGGAGATCGAACCTTAGGGCAGCCCCCCAGTGGTTGAGGGTCATACATTTGGGTTGTTTTATTACCATTACTCAACTTCCCACCATCGCAACTGACCCAGACCTGGGTAGAAACATTCAATCAGTCACAGTGATTAGATACACGCATATTGATAAGCTACAGTCATGAGCATTACACTAATATATCACCAGTGAATATTTCAGACGAGAAAATGTGACTTCAGTGTGAAGTATAGGAACAGTGTCTTGTCTTCATCTATCAGCTAATTGTGTTTTTCTTCTTCTACCAATAGGAAGAGTTCCTCTCTCTCTCCATAGAAAGGCTGACAGCGGTTCTCTCCAGTTACCATCTGAATGTTCCAGAGGAAGACATGGTGTTTGAGGCTGCCATGCTGTGGTTAGACAAGAGTCCTACCCGCAAGCAGAGCTTTGGACAGGTCAGGCATTTCTTATTCTCTCACCTTGTAAGACAATCGGAGGTCTCTATCATGTTGATCACCCAATATCCAGTTGGACTAGTACTAATACTTTGTGTTCTGTGTGTTCTTCAAGGTGTTGGAGGCGGAGCAAATCGTCTGCCTCTCATCAGTCCCTCCTACTTCCACACTGGTTGAGAGTCTGGATGTGGTGAAAGAACAGCAGGCCTGTCAGACGTTCATCTCTGAAGCCAAGGGGGAGCAGCCATACTCTAACACAGCACGCCCACGCATTGGCAGGATCACAGGTATCCTGCTGAACACATGCATGCATGTTGCACCTGATGATGCTGGAAAAAGCTTATCTGACAATAAAGAATATGACTGGTTTTCTATTCAGGCTTCATAGTGGTTATTACATCATGATTCCATTATTATTTCTCATTTCGTTCTTTTGTGCTTTTATTCATGTCAAAATGCACACCAATTGTCTCCTGGATTCATTAAGTGACTGCTAATGTAGTGCTGCCTCTCTGGGGAGAGAGTTCCAGAGGGTTGTGGCTGCCACACTGCAGCCTCTATCCCAGAAGGTTCTACTCTCCATGCGGAGAGAGTTCCAGAGGGTTGTGGCTGCCACACTGCAGCCTCTATCCCAGAAGGTTCTACTCTCCATGGGGAGAGAGTTCCAGAGGGTTGTGGCTGCCACACTGCAGCCTCTATCCCAGAAGGTTCTACTCTCCATGGGGAGAGAGTTCCAGAGGGTTGGGGCTGCCACACTGCAGTCTCTATCCCAGAAGGTTCTACTCTCCATGGGGAGAGAGTTCCAGAGGGTTGTGGCTGCCACACTGCAGCCTCTATCCCAGAAGGTTCTACTCTCCATGGGGAGAGAGTTCCAGAGGGTTGTGGCTGCCACACTGCAGCCTCTATCCCAGAAGGTTCTACTCTCCATGCGGAGAGAGTTCCAGAGGGTTGGGGCTGCCACACTGCAGCCTCTATCCCAGA